>NW_027174727.1:0-102118 GCF_000390325.3 Nicotiana tomentosiformis | reverse complement strand
AGTGGTCCCAAGAGCCGCGGACCCCTATCGCCTAAAATTTTTTCGGGCCATCAAATACGACCTAAGGAACCATAGTAACCACCCCGCCATGATCGTTCCTCATTTTTTGCATTTCTTGGCCAAACAACTAGAATTCCGCGCGATTCCCATATTTTTGTGTGTTATAGCCCACGCCTTCCGAGTGGTCCCGGGACCTCCTGACCCCTATCGCCTAAAATTTTTCCGGACTATCAAATACGACCTAAGGAACCATAGTATCTGCCCCGCCATGATGGTTCTTCATTTTTTGCGTTTTTCGGCCAAACAACTAGAATTTCGCGCGATTCCCATATTTTTGTGTGTTATATCCCACGCCTTCCGAGTGGTCCCGGGACCTCCTGACCCCTATCGCCTAAAATTTTTCTGGACTATCAAATACGACCTAAGGAACCATAGTATCCGCCCCGCCATGATCGTTCCTCATTTTTTGCATTTTTCGGCCAAACAACTAGAATTCCGCCCGATTCCCTTTTTTTCGTGTGCTATACCCACGCCTTCCAAGTGGTCCGGGGAGCCGCGGACCCCGATCGCCTAAAAATTTTCCGGACTATCAAATACGACCTAAGGTACCATAGTCACCGCCCCACCATGATCGTTCCAAATGCTTTGCATTTTTCGGCCAAAAAACTAGAACTCCTCGCGATTTGCATATTTTAGTGTGCTATATAGCTTACGCTTTCCGAGTGGTCCCGGGATCCGTGGACCCCGATCGCCTAAAATTTTCCGGGCCATCAAATATTACCTAAGGAACCATAGTCACCGCCCTGTCATGATCGTTCCTCATTTATTGCTTTTTTCGGCCAAAAAACTAGAATTCCGCTCGATTACCATATTTTTGTGTGCTATTGCCCACGCCTTCCGAGTGGGCCAGGCCGCCGGTCTCGGATCGCCTAAAAAATTTTTGGGCCATCAATTAAGACCTAAGGAACCATAGTCACCGCCTCGCCATGATCGTTCCTCATTTTTTGCATTTTTTGGCCAAAGAACTAGAATTCCGCCTGATTCCCATTTTTTTGTGTGCTATCGCCCACGCCATCCGAGTGGGTCGGGCCCCCCGGAGCCAGATCGCCTAATAATTTTCCGGACTATCAAATACGACCTAAGGAACCATAGTCACCGCCTCGCCATTATCGTTCCTAGTCTTTTGCGTTTTTCAGCCAAAAAACTAGAATTTCGCGCGATTTCCATATTTTCGTGTGCTTTAGCCCACGCCTTCCAAGGGGTCCCGGGAACCCCGAACCCCGATCGCCTAAAAATTTTTCGGGCCATCAAATACGACCTAAGGAACCATAGTAACCACCCCGCCATGATCGTTCCTCATTTTTTGCGTTTTTCGGCCAAACAACTAGAATTCCGCGCGATTCCCATATTTTTGTGTGTTATAGCCCACGCCTTCCGAGTGGTCCCGGGACCTCCTGACCCCTATCGCCTAAAATTTTTCTGGACTATCAAATACAACCTAAGGAACCATAGTATCCGCCCCGCCATGATCGTTCCTCATTTTTTGCATTTTTCGGCCAAAAAACTAGAATTACGCCCGATTCCCATATTTTCGTGTGCTATACCCACGCCTTCCAAGTGGTCCGGGGAGCCGCGGACCCCGATCGCCTAAAAATTTTCCGGACTATCAAATACGACCTAAGGTACCATAGTCACCGCCCCACCATGATCGTTCCAAATGCTTTGCATTTTTCGGCCAAAAAACTAGAACTCCTCGCGATTTGCATATTTTAGTGTGCTATATAGCTTACGCTTTCCGAGTGGTCCCGGGATCCGTGGACCCCGATCGCCTAAAATTTTCCGGGCCATCAAATATTACCTAAGGAACCATAGTCACCGCCCCGTCATGATCGTTCCTCATTTATTGCGTTTTTCGGCCAAAAAACTAGAATTCCGCTCGATTACCATATTTTTGTGTGCTATTGCCCACGCCTTCCGAGTGGGCCAGGCCGCCGGTCTCGGATCGCCTAAAAAATTTTTGGGCCATCAATTAAGACCTAAGGAACCATAGTCACCGCCTCGCCATGATCGTTCCTCATTTTTTGCATTTTTTGGCCAAAGAACTAGAATTCCGCCTGATTCCCATTTTTTTGTGTGCTATCGCCCACGCCATCCGAGTGGGTCGGGCCCCCCGGAGCCAGATCGCCTAATAATTTTCCGGACTATCAAATACGACCTAAGGAGCCATAGTCACCGCCTCGCCATTATCGTTCCTAGTCTTTTGCGTTTTTCAGCCAAAAAACTAGAATTTCGCGCGATTTCCATATTTTCGTGTGCTTTAGCCCACGCCTTCCAAGGGGTCCCGGGAACCCCGAACCCCGATCGCCTAAAAATTTTTCGGGCCATCAAATACGACCTAAGGAACCATAGTAACCACCCCGCCATGATCGTTCCTCATTTTTTGCGTTTTTCGGCCAAACTACTAGAATTCCGCGCGATTCCCATATTTTTGTGTGTTATAGCCCACGCCTTCCGAGTGGTCCCGGGACCTCCTGACCCCTATCGCCTAAAATTTTTCCGGACTATCAAATACGACCTAAGGAACCATAGTATCCGCCCTGCCATGATCGTTCCTCATTTTTTGCGTTTTTCGGCCAAACAACTAGAATTCCGCGCGATTCCCATATTTTTGTGTGTTATATCCCACGCCTTCCGAGTGGTCCCGGGACCTCCGGACCCCTATCGCCTAATATTTTTCCGGACTATCAAATAAGACCAAAGGAACCATAGTCACCGCCCTATCAAGATCTTTCCACATTTTTTGCATGTTACTGAAAAAGACCTAGAATTTCGCCTGATTCCCATATTTTCGTGTGCTATACCCACACATTCCGAGTGGTCCCAAGAGCCGCGGACCCCTATCGCCTAAAATTTTTTCGGGCCATCAAATACGACCTAAGGAACCATAGTAACCACCCCGCCATGATCGTTCCTCATTTTTTGCATTTCTTGGCCAAACAACTAGAATTCCGCGCGATTCCCATATTTTTTGTGTGTTATAGCCCACGCCTTCCGAGTGGTCCCGGGACCTCCTGACCCCTATCGCCTAAAATTTTTCCGGACTATCAAATACGACCTAAGGAACCATAGTATCTGCCCCGCCATGATGGTTCTTCATTTTTTGCGTTTTTCGGCCAAACAACTAGAATTTCGCGCGATTCCCATATTTTTGTGTGTTATATCCCACGCCTTCCGAGTGGTCCCGGGACCTCCTGACCCCTATCGCCTAAAATTTTTCCGGACTATCAAATACGACCTAAGGAACCATAGTATCCGCCCCGCCATGATCGTTCCTCATTTTTTGCATTTTTCGGCCAAACAACTAGAATTCCGCCCGATTCCCTTTTTTTCGTGTGCTATACCCACGCCTTCCAAGTGGTCCGGGGAGCCGCGGACCCCGATCGCCTAAAAATTTTCCGGACTATCAAATACGACCTAAGGTACCATAGTCACCGCCCCACCATGATCGTTCCAAATGCTTTGCATTTTTCGGCCAAAAAACTAGAACTCCTCGCGATTTGCATATTTTAGTGTGCTATATAGCTTACGCTTTCCGAGTGGTCCCGGGATCCGTGGACCCCGATCGCCTAAAATTTTCCGGGCCATCAAATATTACCTAAGGAACCATAGTCACCGCCCCGTCATGATCGTTCCTCATTTATTGCGTTTTTCGGCCAAAAAACTAGAATTCCGCTCGATTACCATATTTTTGTGTGCTATTGCCCACGCCTTCCGAGTGGGCCAGGCCGCCGGTCTCGGATCGCCTAAAAAATTTTTGGGCCATCAATTAAGACCTAAGGAACCATAGTCACCGCCTCGCCATGATCGTTCCTCATTTTTTGCATTTTTTGGCCAAAGAACTAGAATTCCGCCTGATTCCCATTTTTTTGTGTGCTATCGCCCACGCCATCCGAGTGGGTCGGGCCCCCCGGAGCCAGATCGCCTAATAATTTTCCGGACTATCAAATACGACCTAAGGAGCCATAGTCACCGCCTCGCCATTATCGTTCCTAGTCTTTTGCGTTTTTCAGCCAAAAAACTAGAATTTCGCGCGATTTCCATATTTTCGTGTGCTTTAGCCCACGCCTTCCAAGGGGTCCCGGGAACCCCGAACCCCGATCGCCTAAAAATTTTTCGGGCCATCAAATACGACCTAAGGAACCATAGTAACCACCCCGCCATGATCGTTCCTCATTTTTTGCGTTTTTCGGCCAAACTACTAGAATTCCGCGCGATTCCCATATTTTTGTGTGTTATAGCCCACGCCTTCCGAGTGGTCCCGGGACCTCCTGACCCCTATCGCCTAAAATTTTTCCGGACTATCAAATACGACCTAAGGAACCATAGTATCCGCCCTGCCATGATCGTTCCTCATTTTTTGCGTTTTTCGGCCAAACAACTAGAATTCCGCGCGATTCCCATATTTTTGTGTGTTATATCCCACGCCTTCCGAGTGGTCCCGGGACCTCCGGACCCCTATCGCCTAATATTTTTCCGGACTATCAAATAAGACCAAAGGAACCATAGTCACCGCCCTATCAAGATCTTTCCACATTTTTTGCATGTTACTGAAAAAGACCTAGAATTTCGCCTGATTCCCATATTTTCGTGTGCTATACCCACACATTCCGAGTGGTCCCAAGAGCCGCGGACCCCTATCGCCTAAAATTTTTTCGGGCCATCAAATACGACCTAAGGAACCATAGTAACCACCCCGCCATGATCGTTCCTCATTTTTTGCATTTCTTGGCCAAACAACTAGAATTCCGCGCGATTCCCATATTTTTGTGTGTTATAGCCCACGCCTTCCGAGTGGTCCCGGGACCTCCTGACCCCTATCGCCTAAAATTTTTCCGGACTATCAAATACGACCTAAGGAACCATAGTATCTGCCCCGCCATGATGGTTCTTCATTTTTTGCGTTTTTCGGCCAAACAACTAGAATTTCGCGCGATTCCCATATTTTTGTGTGTTATATCCCACGCCTTCCGAGTGGTCCCGGGACCTCCTGACCCCTATCGCCTAAAATTTTTCCGGACTATCAAATACGACCTAAGGAACCATAGTATCCGCCCCGCCATGATCGTTCCTCATTTTTTGCATTTTTCGGCCAAACAACTAGAATTCCGCCCGATTCCCATATTTTCGTGTGTTGTTGCCCAAGCCTTCCGAGTGGGTCGGGCCCCCCGGAGCCGGATCGCCTAAAAATTTTCCGGACTATCAAATACGACCTAAGGTACCATAGTCACCGCCCCGCCATGATCGTTCCAAATGCTTTGCATTTTTCGGCCAAAAAACTAGAACTCCTCGCGATTTGCATATTTTAGTGTGCTATATAGCTTACGCTTTCCGAGTGGTCCCGGGATCCGTGGACCCCGATCGCCTAAAATTTTCCGGGCCATCAAATATTACCTAAGGAACCATAGTCACCGCCCCGTCATGATCGTTCCTCATTTATTGCGTTTTTCGGCCAAAAAACTAGAATTCCGCTCGATTACCATATTTTTGTGTGCTATTGCCCACGCCTTCCGAGTGGGCCAGGCCCCGCCGGTCTCGGATCGCCTAAAAATTTTTCGGGCCATCAATTAAGACCTAAGGAACCATAGTCACCGCCTCGCCATGATCGTTCCTCATTTTTTGCATTTTTTGGCCAAAGAACTAGAATTCCGCCTGATTCCCATATTTTTGTGTGCTATCGCCCACGCCTTCCGAGTGGGTCGGGCCCCCCGGAGCCGGATCGCCTAAAAATTTTCCAGACTATCAAATACGACCTAAGGAACCATAGTCACCGCCTCGCCATGATCGTTCCTAGTCTTTTGCGTTTTTCAGCCAAAAAACTAGAATTTCGCGCGATTTCCATATTTTCGTGTGCTTTAGCCCACGCCTTCCAAGGGGTCCCGGGAACCCCGGACCCCGATCGCCTAAAAATTTTTCGGGCCATCAAATACGACCTAAGGAACCATAGTAACCACCCCGCCATGATCGTTCCTCATTTTTTGCGTTTTTCGGCCAAACTACTAGAATTCCGCGCGATTCCCATATTTTTGTGTGTTATAGCCCACGCCTTCCGAGTGGTCCCGGGACCTCCTGACCCCTATCGCCTAAAATTTTTCCGGACTATCAAATACGACCTAAGGAACCATAGTATCCGCCCCGCCATGATCGTTCCTCATTTTTTGCGTTTTTCGGCCAAACAACTAGAATTCCGCGCGATTCCCATATTTTTGTGTGTTATAGCCCACGCCTTCCGAGTGGTCCCGGGACCTCCGGACCCCTATCGCCTAATATTTTTCCGGACTATCAAATAAGACCAAAGGAACCATAGTCACCGCCCTGTCAAGATCTTTCCACATTTTTTGCATGTTACTGAAAAAGACCTAGAATTTCGCCCGATTCCCATATTTTCGTGTGCTATACCCACGCATTCCGAGTGGTCCCAAGAGCCGCGGACCCCTATCGCCTAAAATTTTTCCGGGCCATCAAATACGACCTAAGGAACCATAGTAACCACCCCGCCATGATCGTTCCTCATTTTTTGCATTTTTCGGCCAAACAACTAGAATTCCGCGCGATTCCCATATTTTTGTGTGTTATAGCCCACGCCTTCCGAGTGGTCCCGGGACCTCCTGACCCCTATCGCCTAAAATTTTTCCGGACTATCAAATACGACCTAAGGAACCATAGTATCCGCCCCGCCATGATCGTTCCTCATTTTTTGCGTTTTTCGGCCAAACAACTAGAATTCCGCGCGATTCCCATATTTTTGTGTGTTATAGCCCACGCCTTCCGAGTGGTCCCGGGACCTCCGGACCCCTATCGCCTAATATTTTTCCGGACTATCAAATAAGACCAAAGGAACCATAGTCACCGCCCTGCCAAGATCTTTCCACATTTTTTGCATGTTACTGAAAAAGACCTAGAATTTCGCCCGATTCCCATATTTTCGTGTGCTATACCCACGCATTCCGAGTGGTCCCAAGAGCCGCGGACCCCGATCGCCTAAAATTTTTCCGGGCAATCAAATACGACCTAAGGTACCATAGTCACCGCCCCGCCATGATCGTTCCAAATGCTTTGCATTTTTCGGCCAAAAAACTAGAACTCCGCGCGATTTGCATATTTTAGTGTGCTATATAGCTAACGCTTTCCGAGTGGTCCCGGGATCCGTGGACCCCGATCGCCTAAAATTTTCCGGGCCATCAAATATTACCTAAGGAACCATAGTCACCGCCCCGTCATGATCGTTCGTCATTTATTGCGTTTTTCGGCCAAAAAACTAGAATTCCGCTCGATTACCATATTTTTGTGTGCTATTGCCCACGCCTTCCGAGTGGGCCAGGCCGCCGGTCTCGGATCGCCTAAAAATTTTTTGGGCCATCAATTAAGACCTAAGGAACCATAGTCACCGCCTCGCCATGATCGTTCCTCATTTTTTGCATTTTTTGGCCAAAGAACTAGAATTCCGCCTGATTCCCATTTTTTTGTGTGCTATCGCCCACGCCATCCGAGTGGGTCGGGCCCCCCGGAGCCAGATCGCCTAATAATTTTCCGGACTATCAAATACGACCTAAGGAACCATAGTCACCGCCTCGCCATTATCGTTCCTAGTCTTTTGCGTTTTTCAGCCAAAAAACTAGAATTTCGCGCGATTTCCATATTTTCGTGTGCTTTAGCCCACGCCTTCCAAGGGGTCCCGGGAACCCCGAACCCCGATCGCCTAAAAATTTTTCGGGCCATCAAATACGACCTAAGGAACCATAGTAACCACCCCGCCATGATCGTTCCTCATTTTTTGCGTTTTTCGGCCAAACAACTAGAATTCCGCGCGATTCCCATATTTTTGTGTGTTATAGCCCACGCCTTCCGAGTGGTCCCGGGACCTCCTGACCCCTATCGCCTAAAATTTTTCCGGACTATCAAATACGACCTAAGGAACCATAGTATCCGCCCCGCCATGATCGTTCCTCATTTTTTGCGTTTTTCGGCCAAACAACTAGAATTCCGCGCGATTCTCATATTTTTGTGTGTTATAGCCCACGACTTCCGAGTGGTCCCGGAACCTCCGGACCCCTATCGCCTAATATTTTTCCGAACTATCAAATAAGACCAAAGGAACCATAGTCACCGCCCTATCAAGATCTTTCCACATTTTTTGCATGTTACTGAAAAAGACCTAGAATTTCGCCTGATTCCCATATTTTCGTGTGCTATACCCACGCATTCCGAGTGGTCCCAAGAGCCGCGGACCCCGATCGCCTAAAATTATTCCGGGCAATTAAATACGACCTAAGGAACCATAGTAACCACCCCGCCATGATCGTTCCTCATTTTTTGCATTTTTCAACCAAACAACTAGAATTCCGCGCGATTCCCATATTTTTGTGTGTTGTAGCCCACGCCTTCCGAGTGGTCCCGGGACCTCCAGACCCCTATCGCCTAATATTTTTCCGGACTATCAAATAAGACCAAAGGAACCATAGTCACCGCCCTGTCAAGATCTTTCCACATTTGTTGCATGTTACTGAAAAAGACCTAGAATTTCGCCCGATTCCCATATTTTCGTGTGCTATACCCAGTAATTCCGAGTGGTCCCAAGAGCCGCGGACCCTGATCGCCTAAAATTATTCCGGGACATCAAATACGACCTAAGGAACCATAGTATCCGCCCCGCCATGATCGTTCCTTATTTTTTGCATTTTTCGGCCAAACAACTAGAATACCGCGCGATTCCCATATTTTTGTGTGTTATAGCCCACACCTTCCGAGTGGTCCCGGGACCTCCGGACCCCTATCGCCTAAAATTTTTTCGGACTATCAAATACGACCTAAGGAACCATAGTATCCGCCCCGCCATGATCGTTCCTCATTTTCTGTGTTTTTCGGCCAAACAACTAGAATTCCGCACGATCCCATATTTTTGTGTATTATAGCCCACGCCTTCCGAGTGGTCCCGGGTCTCCGGAACCCTATCGCCTAAAATTTTTCCGGACTATCAAATAAGACCTAACGAACCATAGTCACCGCCCAGCCATGATCGTTCCTAGTTTTTTCTATTTTTCGGCCAAAAAACTAAAATTCCGCGCGATTCCCATATTTTCGTGTCCTATAGCCCACGCCTTCCAAATGAACCCGGGAACTCCGGACCCCTATCGCCTAAAATTTTTCCGGACTATCAAATACGACCTTAGGAACCATAGTCACCGCCCAGCCATGATCATTCCTCATTTGTTGCGTTTTTCGGCCAAAAAACTAGAATTCCGCCCGATTACAATATTTTTGTGTGCATAGCCCACCCTGCCAAGTGGTTCCGGGACCCCTGGACCCCGATCGCCTAAAAAATTTTTGGGCCGTCAAATACGACCTAAGGAACCATAGTAACCGCCCCGCCATCATCGTTTTTCACTTTTTGCATTTTTCAGCCAAAAAACTAGAATTATGCCCGATTCCCATATTTTCGTGTTCTATACCCACGCCTTCCAAGTGGTCCGGGGAGCCGCGGACCCCGATCGCCTAAAATTTTTCCGGGCCATCAAATATGACCTAAGGAACCATAGTAACCACCCCACTATGATCGTTCCTCATTTTTTGCATTTTTCGGCCAAACAACTAGAATTCCGCGCGATTCCCATATTTTTGTTTGTTATATCCCACGCCTTCCGAGTGGTCCCGGGACCTCCTGACCCCTATCGCCTAAAATTTTTCCGGACTATCAAATACGACCTAAGGAACCATAGTATCTGCCCCACAATGATCGTTCATCATTTTTTGCATTTTTCGGCCAGACAACTAGAATTCCGCGCCATTCCCACATTTTTGTGCGTTATAGCCCACGCCTTCCGAGTGGTCCCGGGACCTCTTGACCCCTATCGCCTAATATTTTTCCGTACTTTCAAATAAGACCAAAGGAACCATAGTCACCGCCCTGTCAAGATCTTTCCACATTTTTTGCATGTTACTGAAAAAGACCTAGAATTTCGCCCGATTCCCATATTTTCGTGTGCTATACCCATGCATTTCGAGTGGTCCCAAGAGTCGCGGACCCCGATCACCTAAAATTTTTTCGGGCTGTCAAATGCGACCTAAGGACCATAGTAACCGCCCCGCCATCATCGTTTCTCATTTTTTGCATTTTTCGGCCAAAAAACTAGAATTACGCCCGATTCCCATATTTTCGTGTGCTATACCCATGCCTTCCAAGTGGTCCGGGGAGCCGCGGACCCCGATCGCCTAAAATTTTTCCGGACTATCAAATACGACCTAAGGTACCATAATATCCGCCCCGCCATGATCGTTCCTCATTTTTTGCGTTTTTTGGCCAAACAACTAGAATTCCGTGCGATTCCCATATTTTTGTGTGTTATAGCCCACGCTTTTCGCGTGGTCCCGGGATCTCCGGACCCCTATCGCCTAATATTTTTCCGTACTATCAAATAAGACCAAAGGAACCATAGTCACCACCCTGTCAAGATCTTTCCACATTTTTTGCATGTTACTGAAAAAGACCTAGAATTTCGCCCGATTCCCATATTTTTGTGTGCTATACCCACGCATTCCGAGTGGTCCCAAGAGCCGCGGACCCCGATCGCCTAAAATTTTTTCGGGCTGTCAAATGCGACCTAAGGACCATAGTAACCGCCCCGCCATCATCGTTTCTCATTTTTTGCATTTTTCGGCCAAAAAACTAGCATGCCTTTTTTCGGCCAAAAATCATTTTTCGGCCAAAAATCATTTTTTGCATTTTTCGAGTGCTATACCCATGCCTTCCAAGTGGTCCGAGGAGCCGCGAACCCTGATCGCCTAATATTTTTCCGGACTATCAAATACGACCTAAGGTACCATAGTCACTGTCTCACCATGATCGTTCCAAATGCTTTGCATTTTTCGGCCAAAAAACTAGAACTCCGCGCGATTTGCATATTTTCATGTGCTATAGCTTACGCCTTCCGAGTGGTCCCGAGAGCCGTGGATCCCGATCGCCTAAAATTTTCCGGGCCATCAAATACGACTTAAGGAACCATAGTCACCGCCCCGCAATGATCATTCCTCATTTATTGCGTGTTTCGGCCAAAAAACTAGAATTCCCTCGATTACAATATTTTTGTGTGCTATTGCCCACGCCTTCCGAGTGGGCCGGGCCGCTGGACTCGGATCGCCTGAAAAATTTTTGGGCCATCAATTAGGACCTAAGGAACCATAGTCACCGCCTCGCCATGATCGTTCCTCATTTTTTGCATTTTTTGGCCAAAAAACTAGAATTCCGCCCGATTCCCATTTTTTTATGTGCTATCACCCACGCCTTCCGAGTGGATCAGGCCCCCCGGAGCCGGATCGCCTAAAAATTTTCTGGACTATCAAATACGACCTAAGGAACCATAGTCACCGCCCCACCATGATCGTTCCTAGTTGTTTCTATTTTTCAGAGAAAAAACTAGAATTCCGCGTGATTTCCATATTTTCGTGTCCTATAGCCCACG
The DNA here is from genome assembly GCF_000390325.3 of Nicotiana tomentosiformis. NCBI lineage: Eukaryota > Viridiplantae > Streptophyta > Magnoliopsida > Solanales > Solanaceae > Nicotiana > Nicotiana tomentosiformis. The sequence goes on along the minus strand of NW_027174727.1, from coordinate 90,605 downwards.
CCTTCCAAGTGAACCCGGGAACTCCGGACCCCTATCCCCTAAAATTTTTCCGGGCCATCAAATACGACCTAAGGAACCATAGTAACCACCCCTCCATGATCGTTCCTCATTTTTTGCATTTTTCGGCCAAACAACTAGAATTCCGCGCGATTCCCATATTTTTGTGTGTTTTAGCCCACGCCTTCCGAGTGGTCCCGGGACCTCCGGATCCCTATCGCCTAATATTTTTACGTACTATCAAATAAGACCTAAGGAACCATAGTCACCGCCCCGCCATGATCGTTCCTCATTTCTTTGCGTTTTTCGGCCAAACAACTAGAATTCCATGCGATTCTCATATTTTTGTGTGTTATAGCCCACGCCTTCCGAGTGGTCCAGGGACCTCCGGACCCCTATCGCCTAATTTTTTTCCGGACTATCAAATAAGACCAAAGGAACCATAGACACCGCCCTGTCAAGATCTTTCCACATTGTTTGCATGTTACTGAAAAAGACCTAGAATTTCGCCCGATTCCCATATTTTCGTGTGCTATACCCACGCATTCTGAGTGGTCCCAAGAGCCGCGGACCCCGATCGCCTTAAAATATTCCGTGCAATCAAATACGACCTAAGGAACCATAGTCACCGCCCAGCCATGATCATTCCTCATTTATTGCGTTTTTCAGCCAAAACACTAGATTTTCGCCCGATTACAATATTTTTGTGTGCTATTGCCCACCCTTCCAAGTGGTTCCGGGACCCCCGGACCTCGATCGCCTAAAATTTTTTTGGGCCGTCAAATACGATCTAAGGAACCATAGTAACCGCCCCGCCATCATCGTTTCTCATATTTTGCTTTTTTGGGCCAAAAAACTAGAATTACGCCCGATTCCCATATTTTCGTGTGCTATACCCATGCCTTCCAAGTGGTCCGGGGAGCCGCGGACCCCGATCGCCTAAAATTTTTCCGGACTATCAAATACGACCTAAGGTACCATAATATCCGCCCCGCCATGATCGTTCCTCATTTTTTGCATTTTTCGGCCAAACAACTAGAATTCCGTGCGATTCCCATATTTTTGTGTGTTATAGCCCACGCTTTTCGAGTGGTCCCGGGATCTCCGGACCCCTATCGCCTAATATTTTTCCGTACTATCAAATAAGACCAAAGGAACCATAGTCACCACCCTGTCAAGATCTTTCCACATTTTTTGCATGTTACTGAAAAAGACCTAGAATTTCGCCCGATTCCCATATTTTTGTGTGCTATACCCACGCATTCCGAGTGGTCCCAAGAGCCGCGGACCCCGATCGCCTAAAATTTTTTCGGGCTGTCAAATGCGACCTAAGGACCATAGTAACCGCCCCGCCATCATCGTTTCTCATTTTTTGCATTTTTCGGCCAAAAAACTAGAATTACGCCCGATTCCCATATTTTCGTGTGCTATACCCATGCCTTCCAAGTGGTCCGGGGAGCCGCGGACCCCGATCGCCTAAAATTTTTCCGGACTATCAAATACGACCTAAGGTACCATAATATCCGCCCCGCCATGATCGTTCCTCATTTTTTGCGTTTTTTGGCCAAACAACTAGAATTCCGTGCGATTCCCATATTTTTGTGTGTTATAGCCCACGCTTTTCGCGTGGTCCCGGGATCTCCGGACCCCTATCGCCTAATATTTTTCCGTACTATCAAATAAGACCAAAGGAACCATAGTCACCACCCTGTCAAGATCTTTCCACATTTTTTGCATGTTACTGAAAAAGACCTAGAATTTCGCCCGATTCCCATATTTTTGTGTGCTATACCCACGCATTCCGAGTGGTCCCAAGAGCCGCGGACCCCGATCGCCTAAAATTTTTTCGGGCTGTCAAATGCGACCTAAGGACCATAGTAACCGCCCCGCCATCATCGTTTCTCATTTTTTGCATTTTTCGGCCAAAAAACTAGCATGCCTTTTTTCGGCCAAAAATCATTTTTCGGCCAAAAATCATTTTTTGCATTTTTCGAGTGCTATACCCATGCCTTCCAAGTGGTCCGAGGAGCCGCGAACCCCGATCGCCTAATATTTTTCCGGACTATCAAATACGACCTAAGGTACCATAGTCACTGTCTCACCATGATCGTTCCAAATGCTTTGCATTTTTCGGCCAAAAAACTAGAACTCCGCGCGATTTGCATATTTTCATGTGCTATAGCTTACGCCTTCCGAGTGGTCCCGAGAGCCGTGGACCCCGATCGCCTAAAATTTTCCGGGCCATCAAATACGACTTAAGAAACCATAGTCACCGCCCCGCAATGATCATTCCTCATTTATTGCGTGTTTCGGCCAAAAAACTAGAATTCCCTCGATTACAATATTTTTGTGTGCTATTGCCCACGCCTTCCGAGTGGGCCGGGCCGCTGGACTCGGATCGCCTAAAAAATTTTTGGGCCATCAATTAGGACCTAAGGAACCATAGTCACCGCCTCGCCATGATCGTTCCTCATTTTTTGCATTTTTTGGCCAAAAAACTAGAATTCCGCCCGATTCCCATTTTTTTATGTGCTATCACCCACGCCTTCCGAGTGGATCAGGCCCCCCGGAGCCGGATCGCCTAAAAATTTTCTGGACTATCAAATACGACCTAAGGAACCATAGTCACCGCCCCACCATGATCGTTCCTAGTTGTTTCTATTTTTCGGAGAAAAAACTAGAATTCCGCGTGATTTCCATATTTTCGTGTCCTATAGCCCACGCCTTCCAAGTGAACCCGGGAACTCCGGACCCCTATCCCCTAAAATTTTTCCGGGCCATCAAATACGACCTAAGGAACCATAGTAACCACCCCTCCATGATCGTTCCTCATTTTTTGCATTTTTCGGCCAAACAACTAGAATTCCGCGCGATTCCCATATTTTTGTGTGTTTTAGCCCACGCCTTCCGAGTGGTCCCGGGACCTCCGGATCCCTATCGCCTAATATTTTTACGGACTATCAAATAAGACCTAAGGAACCATAGTCACCGCCCCGCCATGATCGTTCCTCATTTCTTTGCGTTTTTCGGCCAAACAACTAGAATTCCATGCGATTCTCATATTTTTGTGTGTTATAGCCCACGCCTTCCGAGTGGTCCAGGGACCTCCGGACCCCTATCGCCTAATTTTTTTCCGGACTATCAAATAAGACCAAAGGAACCATAGACACCGCCCTGTCAAGATCTTTCCACATTGTTTGCATGTTACTGAAAAAGACCTAGAATTTCGCCCGATTCCCATATTTTCGTGTGCTATACCCACGCATTCTGAGTGGTCCCAAGAGCCGCGGACCCCGATCGCCTAAAAATATTCCGGGCAATCAAATACGACCTAAGGAACCATAGTATCCGCCCCGCCATGATCGTTCCTTATTTTTTGCGTTTTTCGGGGACCTCCGGACCCCTATCGCATAAAATTTTTCCGGACTATCAAATACGACCTAAGGAACCATAGTATCCGCCCCGCCATGATCGTTCCACATTTTTTGTGTTTTTCGGCCAAAGAACTAGAATTCCGCGCGATCCCTTATTTTTGTGTGTTATAGCCCACGCCTTCCGAGTGGTCCCGGGACCTCCGGATCCCTATCGCCTAATATTTTTACGTACTATCAAATAAGACCTAAGGAACCATAGTCACCGCCCCGCCATGATCGTTCCTCATTTCTTTGCGTTTTTCGGCCAAACAACTAGAATTCCATGCGATTCTCATATTTTTGTGTGTTATAGCCCACGCCTTCCGAGTGGTCCAGGGACCTCCGGACCCCTATCGCCTAATTTTTTTCCGGACTATCAAATAAGACCAAAGGAACCATAGACACCGCCCTGTCAAGATCTTTCCACATTGTTTGCATGTTACTGAAAAAGACCTAGAATTTCGCCCGATTCCCATATTTTCGTGTGCTATACCCACGCATTCTGAGTGGTCCCAAGAGCCGCGGACCCCGATCGCCTAAAAATATTCCGGGCAATCAAATACGACCTAAGGAACCATAGTATCCGCCCCGCCATGATCGTTCCTTATTTTTTGCGTTTTTCGGGGACCTCCGGACCCCTATTGCCTAAAATTTTTCCGGACTATCAAATAAGACCTAAGGAACCATAGTCACCGCCCAGCCATGATCGTTCCTAGTTTTTTCTATTTTTCGGCCAAAAACTAGAATTCCGTGCGATTCCCATATTTTCGTGTCCTATAGCCCACGCCTTCCAAGTGAACCCGGGAACTCCGGACCCCTATCGCCTAAAATTTTTTCGGACTATCAAATACGACCTAAGGTACCATAGTCACCGCCCCACCATGATCGTTCCAAATGCTTTGCATTTTTCGGCAAAAAAACTAGAACTCCGCGCGATTTGCATATTTTAGTGTGCTATAGCTTACGCCTTCCGAGTGTTTTTCAGCCAAAGAACTAGAATTCCGCGCGATCCCATATTTTTGTGTGTTATAGCCCACGCCTTCGAGTGGTCCCGGGTCTCCGGACCCCTATCGCCTAAAATTTTTCCGGACTATCAAATAAGACCTAAGGAACCATAGTCACCGCCCAGCCATGATCGTTCCTAGTTTTTTCTATTTTTCGGCCAAAAAACTAGAATTCCGCGCGATTCCCATATTTTCGTGACCTATAGCCCACGCCTTCCAAGTGAACCCGGGAACTCCGGACCCCTGTCGCCTAAAATTTTTCCGGACTATCAAATACGACCTAAGGAACCATATTCACCGCCCCACCATGATCGTTCCTAGTCTTTTGCAGTTTTCAGCCAAAAAACTAGAATTTCGCGCGAATTCCATATTTTCGTGTGCTTTAGCCCACGCCTACCAAGGGGTCCCGGGAACCCCGAACCCCGATCGCCTAAAAATTATCCGGGCCATCAAATACGACCTAAGGAACCATAGTAACCACACCGCCATGATCGTTCCTCATTTTTTACGTTTTTCGGCCAAACAGGTAGAATTCCGCGCGATTCCCATATTTTTGTGTGTTATAGCCCACGCCTTCCGAGTGGTCCCGGGACCTCCTGACCCCTACCGCCTAAAATTTTTCCGGACTATCAAATACGACCTAAGGAACCATAGTTATCCTCCTCGCCATGATCGTTCCTCATTTTTTGCATTTTTCGGCCAAACAACTAGAATTCCGCGCGATTCCCATATTTTTGTGTGTTTTAGCCCATGCCTTCCGAGTGGTCCCGGGACCTCCGGACCCCTATCACCTAATATTTTTCCGGACTATCAAATAATACCTAAGGAACCATAGTTACCGCCCTGCCATGATCGTTCCTCATTTTTTGCGTCTTTCGGCCAAACAACTAGAATTCCGCGCGATTCCCATATTTTTGTGTGTTATAGCCCACGCCTTCCGAGTGGTCCCGGGACCTCAGGACCCCTAACGCCTAATATTTTTCCGGACTATCAAATAAGACCAAAGGAACCATAGTCACCGCCCTATCAAGATCTTTCCACATTTTTTGCATGTTACTGAAAAAGACCTAGAATTTCGCCCGATTCCCATATTTTCGTGTGCTATACCCACGCATTCTGAGTGGTCCCAAGAGCCGCGGATCCCGATCTCCTAAAATATTTCCGGGCAATCAAATACGACCTAAGGAACCATAGTATCCGCCCCGCCATGATCGTTCTTTATTTTTTGAATTTTTCGGCCAAACAACTAGAATTCCGCGCGATTCACATATTTTTGTGTGTTATAGCCCACACCTTCCGAGTGGTCCCGGGACCTCCGGACCCCTATCGCCTAAAATTTTTCCGGACTATCAAATACGACCTAAGGAACCATAGTCACCGCCCAGCCATGATCATTCCTCATTTGTTGCATTTTTCGGCCAAAAAACTAGAATTCCGCCCGATTACAATATTTTTGTGTGCTATTGCCCACCCTTCCAAGTGGTTCCGGGACCCCCGGACCCCGATCGCCTAAAATTTTTCCGGGCCGTCAAATACGACCTAAGGAACCATAGTAACCGCCCCGCCATCATCGTTTCTCATTTTTTGCATTTTTCGGCCAAAAAACTAGAATTACGCCCGATTCCCATATTTTCGTGTGCTATACCCACGCCTTCCAAGTGGTCCGGGGAGCCGCGGACCCCGATCGCCTAAAATTTTTCCGGACTATCAAATACGACCTAAGGTACCATAGTCACCGCCCCACCATGATCGTTCCAAATGCTTTGCATTTTTCGGCCAAAAATCTAGAACTCCGCGCGATTTGCATATTTTAGTGTGCTATAGCTTACACCTTCCGAGTGGTCCTGGGAGCCGTGGACCGCGATCGCCTAAAATTTTCCGGGCCATCAAATACGACCTAAGGAACCATAGTCACCACCCTGCCATGTTCGTTCCTCATTTATTGCGTTTTTCGGCCAAACAACTAGAATTCCGCACAATTCCCATATTTTTGTGTGTTATAGCCCACGCCTTCCGAGTGGTCCCCGGACCTCCGGACCCCTATCGCCTAACATTTTTTTGGACTATCAAATAAGACCAAAGGAACCATAGTCACCGCCCTGCCAAGATCTTTCCACATTTTTTGCATGTTACTGAAAAAGACCTAGAATTTCGCCCGATTAGCATATTTTCGTGTGCTATACCCACGCATTCCGAGTGGTCCCAAGAGCCGCGGACCCCGATCGCCTTAAATTTTTCCGGGCAATCAAATACGACCTAAGGAACCATAGTATCCGCCCCGCCATGATCGTTCCTTATTTTTTGCGTTTTTCGGCCAAACAACTAGAATTCCGAGCGATTCCCATATTTTCGTGTGCTATAGCCCACGCCTTCCGAGTGGGTCGGGCCCCCCGGAGCCGGATCGCCTAAAAAATTTTCCGGACTATCAAATACGACCTAAGGACCATAGTCACCGCCCCGCCATGATCGTTCCTAGTCTTTTGCGTTTTTCAGCCAAAAAACTAGAATTCCGCGCGATTTCCATATTTTCTTGTGCTTTAGCCCACGCCTTCCAAGGGGTCCCGGGAACCCCGAACCCCGATCTCCTAAAAATTTTCCGGGCCATCAAATACGACCTAAGGAACCATAGTAACCACCCAACCATTATCGTTCCTTATTTTTTGCATTTTTCGTCCAAACAACTAGAATTCCGCGCGATTCCCATATTTTTGTGTGTTATAGTCCACGCCTTCCGAGTGGTCCCGGGACCTCCTGACCCCTATCGCCTAAAATTTTTCCGGACTATCAAATAAGACCTAAGGAACCATAGTCACCGCCCAGCCATGATCGTTCCTAGTTTTTTTTGTTTTTCGGCCAAAAAACTAGAATTCCGCGCGATTCCCATATTTTCGTGTCCTATAGCCCACGCCTTCCAAGTGAACCCGGGAACTCCGGATCCCTATCGCCTAAAAGTTTTTCGGACTATCAAATACGACCTAAAGTATCATAGTCACCCCACCATGAACGTCCCAAATGCTTTGCATTTTTCGGCCAAAAAACTAGAACTCCGCGCGATTTGCATATTTTAGTGTGCTATAGCTTACGCCTTCCGAGTGTTTTTCGGCCAAAGAACTAGAATTCCGCACGATCCCATATTTTTGTGTGTTATAGCCCACGCCTTCGAGTGGTCCCGGGTCTCCGGACCCCTATCGCCTAAAATTTTTCCGGACTATCTAATAAGACCTAAGGAACCATAGTCACCGCCCAACCATGATCCTTCCTAGTCTTTTGCATTTTTCAGCCAAAAAACTAGAATTTCGCACGATTTTCATATTTTCGTGTGCTTTAGCCCACGCCTTCCAAGGGGTCCCGGGAACCCCGAACCCCGATCGCCTAAAAATTTTCCGGGCCATCAAATACGACCTAAGGAACCATAGTAACCACCCCGCCATGATCGTTCCTCATTTTTTACGTTTTTCGGCCAAACAGGTAGAATTCCGCGCGATTCCCATATTTTTGTTTGTTATAGCCCACGCCTTCCGAGTGGTCCCGGGACCTCCTGAGCCCTATCGCCTAAAATTTTTCCGGACAATCAAATACGACCTAAGGAACCATAGCATCCTCCCCGCCATGATCGTTCCTCATTTTTTGCGTTTTTCGGCCAAACAACTAGAATTCCGCGCGATTCCCATATTTTTGTGTGTTTTAGCCCACGCCTTCCGAGTGGTCCCGGGACCTCCGGACCCCTATCACCTAATATTTTTCCGGACTATCAAATAATACCTAAGGAACCATAGTCACCGCCCTGCCATGATCGTTCCTCATTTTTTGCGTTTTTCGGCCAAACAACTATAATTCCGCGCGATTCCCATATTTTTGTGTGTTATAGCCCACGCCTTCCGAGTGGTCCCGGGACCTCCGGAACCCTATCGCCTAATATTTTTCCGGACTATCAAATAAGACCAAAGGAACCATAGTCACCGCCCTATCAAGATCTTTCCACATTTTTTGCATGTTACTGAAAAAGACCTAGAATTTCGCCCGATTCCCATATTTTCGTGTGCTATACCCACGCATTCTGAGTGGTCCCAAGAGCCGCGGATCCCGATCTCCTAAAATATTTCCGGGCAATCAAATACGACCTAAGGAACCATAGTATCCGCCCCGCCATGATCGTTCTTTATTTTTTGCATTTTTCGGCCAAACAACTAGAGTTCCGCGCGATTCCCATATTTTTGTGTGTTATAGCCCACACCTTCCTAGTGGTCCCGGGACCTCCGGACCCCTATCGCCTAAAATCTTTCCGGACTATCAAATACGACCTAAGGAACCATAGTCACCGCCCAGCCATGATCATTCCTCATTTGTTGCATTTTTCGGCCAAAAAATTAGAATTCCGCCCAATTACAATGTTTTTGTGTGCTATTGCCCATCCTTCCAAGTAGTTCCGGGACCCCCGGACCCCGATCGCCTAAAAATTTTCCGGGCCGTCAAATACGACCTAAGGAACCATAGTGACCGCCCCGCCATCATCGTTTCTCATTTTTTGCATTTTTCGGCCAAAAAACTAGAATTACGCCCAATTCCCATATTTTCGTGTGCTAAACCCACGCCTTCCAAGTGGTCCGGGGAGCCGCGGACCCCGATCGCCTAAAATTTTTCCGGACTATCAAATATGACCTAAGGTACCATAGTCACCGCCCCACCATGATCGTTCCAAATTATTTGCATTTTTCGGCCAAAAAACTAGAACTCCGCGCGATTCCCATATTTTCGTGACCTATAGCCCACGCCTTCCAAGTGAACTCGGGAACTCCGGACCCCTATCGCCTAAAATTTTTCCGGACTATCAAATACGACATAAGGAACCATAGTCACCGCCCCGCCATGATCGTTCCTAGTCTTTTGCATTTTTCAGCCAAAAAACTAGAATTTCGCACGATTTCCATATTTTCGTGTGCTTTAGCCCACGCCTTCCGAGTGGTCCCGGGACCTCCTGACCCCTATCGCCTAAAATTTTTCCGGACAATCAAATACGACCTAAGGAACCATAGCATCCTCCCCGCCATGATCGTTCCTCATTTTTTGCGTTTTTCGGCCAAACAACTAGAATTCCGCGCGATTCCCATATTTTTGTGTGTTTTAGCCCATGCCTTCCGAGTGGTCCTGGGACCTCCGGACCCCTATCACCTAATATTTTTCCGGACTATCAAATAATACCTAAGGAACCATAGTCACCGCCCTGCCATGATCGTTCCTCATTTTTTGCGTTTTTCGGCCAAACAACTATAATTCCGCGCGATTCCCATATTTTTGTGTGTTATAGCCCACGCCTTCCGAGTGGTCCCGGGACCTCCGGACCCCTATCGCCTAATATTTTTCCGGACTATCAAATAAGACCAAAGGAACCATAGTCACCGCCCTATCAAGATCTTTCCACATTTTTTGCATGTCACTGAAAAAGACCTAGAATTTCGCCCGATTCCCATATTTTCGTGTGCTATACCCACGCATTCTGAGTGGTCCCAAGAGCCGCGGATCCCGATCGCCTAAAATTTTTCCGGGCAATCAAATACGACCTAAGGAACCATAGTATCCGCCCCGCCATGATCGTTCTTTATTTTTTGCATTTTTCGGCCAAACAACTAGAATTCCGCGCGATTCCCATATTTTTTGTGTTATAGCCCACACCTTCCGAGTGGTCCCGGGACCTCCGGACCCCTATCGCCTAAAATTTTTCTGGACTATCAAATACGACCTAAGGAACCATAGTCACCGCCCAGCCATGATCATTCCTCATTTGTTGCATTTTTCGGCCAAAAAATTAGAATTCCGCCCGATTACAATGTTTTTGTGTGCTATTGCCCATCCTTCCAAGTAGTTCCGGGACCCCCGGACCCCGATCGCCTAAAATTTTTCCGGGCCGTCAAATACGACCTAAGAAACCATAGTAACCGCCCTGCCATCATCGTTTCTCATTTTTTGCATTTTTCGGCCAAAAAACTAGAATTACGCCCAATTCCCATATTTTCATGTGCTAAACCCACGCCTTCCAAGTGGTCCGGGGAGCCGCGGACCCCGATCGCCTAAAATTTTTCCGGACTATCAAACATGACCTAAGGTACCATAGTAACCGCCCAACCATGATCGTTCCAAATGCTTTGCATTTTTCGGCCAAAAAACTAGAACTCCGCGCGTTTTGCATATTTTAGTGTGCTATAGCTTACGCCTTCCGAGTGGTCCCGGGAGCCGTGGACCCCGATCGCCTAAAATTTTCCGGGCCATCAAATACGACCTAAGGAACCATAGTCACCACCCTGCCATGTTCGTTCCTCATTTATTGCGTTTTTCGGCCAAACAACTAGAATTCCGCGCAATTCCCATATTTTTGTGTGTTATAGCCCACACCTTCCGAGTGGTCCCGGGACCTCCGGACCCCTATCGCCTAACATTTTTTTGGACTATCAAATAAGACCAAAGGAACCATAGTCACCGCCCTGCCAAGATCTTTCCACATTTTTTGCATGTTATTGAAAAAGACCTAGAATTTCGCCCGATTAGCATATTTTCGTGTGCTATACCCACGCATTCCAAGTGGTCCCAAGAGCCGCGGACCCCGATCGCCTTAAATTTATCCGGGCAATCAAATACGACCTAAGGAACCATAGTATCCTCCCCGCCATGATCGTTCCTTATTTTTTGCGTTTTTCGGCGAAACAACTAGAATTCCGAGCGATTCCCATATTTTCATGTGCTATAGCCCACGCCTTCCGAGTGGGTCGGCCCCCCGGTAGCCGGATCGCTTAAAAAATTTTCCGGACTATCAAATACGACCTAAGGAACCATAGTCACCGCCCCGCCATGATCGTTCCTAGTCTTTTGCGTTTTTCAGCCAAAAAACTAGAATTCCGCGCGATTTCCATATTTTCTTGTGCTTTAGCCCACGCCTTCCAAGGGGTCCCGGGAACCCCGAACCCCGATCGCCTAAAAATTTTTTGGGCCATCAAATACGACCTAAGGAACCATAGTAACCACCCCACCATTATCGTTCCTTATTTTTTGCATTTTTCGTCCAAACAACTAGAATTCCGCGCGATTCCCATATTTTTGTGTGTTATAGTCCACGCCTTCCGAGTCGTCCCGGGACCTCCTGACCCCTATCGCCTAAAATTTTTCCGGACTATCAAATAAGACCTAAGGAACCATAGTCACCGCCCAGCCATGATCGTTCCTAGTTTTTTCTATTTTTCGGCCAAAAAACTAGAATTCCGCGCGATTCCCATATTTTCGTGTCATATAGCCCACGCCTTCCAAGTGAACCCGGGAACTCCGGACCCCTATCGCCTAAAAGTTTTTCGGACTATCAAATACGACCTAAAGTACCATAGTCACCCCACCATGAACGTTCCAAATGCTTTGCATTTTTCGGCCAAAAAACTAGAACTCCGCGCGATTTGCATATTTTAGTGTGCTATATATTACGCCTTCCGAGTGTTTTTCGGCCAAAGAACTAGAATTCCGCGCGATCCCATATTTTTGTGCGTTATAGCCCACGCCTTCGAGTGGTCCCGGTTCTCCGGACCCCTATCGCCTAAAATTTTTCCGGACTATCAAATAAGACCTAAGGAACCATAGTCACCGCCCAGCCATGATCGTTCCTAGTTTTTTCTATTTTTCGGCAAAAAAACTAGAATTCCGCGCGATTCCCATATTTTCGTGACCTATAGCCCACGCCTTCCAAGTGAACCCGGGAACTCCGGACCCCTGTCGCCTAAAATTTTTCCGGACTATCAAATACGACCTAAGGAACCATAGTCACCGCCCCGCCATGATCGTTCCTAGTCTTTTGCATTTTTCAGCCAAAAAACTAGAATTTCGCGCGATTTCCATATTTTCGTGTGCTTTAGCCCACGCCTTCCAAGGGTTCCCGGGAACCCCGAACCCCGATCGCCTAAAAATTATCCGGGCCATCAAATACGACCTAAGGAACCATAGTAACCACCCCGCCATGATCGTTCCTCATTTTTTGCATTTTTCGGCCAAACAAGTAGAATTCCGCGCGATTCCCATATTTTTGTGTGTTATAGCCCACGCCTTCCGAGTGGTCCCGGGACCTCCTGACCCCTATCGCCTAAAATTTTTCCGGGCAATCAAATACGACCTAAGGAACCATAGTAACCACCCCGCCATGATCGTTCCTCATTTTTTACGTTTTTCGGCCAAACAGGTAGAATTCCGCGCGATTCCCATATTTTTGTATCTTATAGCCCACGCCTTCCGAGTGGTCCCGGGACCTCCTGACCCCTATCGCCTAAAAATTTTTCGGACTATCAAATACGACCTAAGGAACCATAGTATCCTCCCCGCCATGATCGTTCCTCATTTTTTGCGTTTTTCGGCCAAACAACTAGAATTCCGCGCGATTCCCATATTTTTGTGTGTTATAGCCCACGCCTTCCGAGTGGTCCCGGACCTCCGGACCCCTATCGCCTAATATTTTTCCGGACTATCAAATAAGACCAAAGGAACCATAGTCACCGCCCTGTCAAGATCTTTCCACATTTTTTGCATGTTACTGAAAAAGACCTAGAATTTCGCCCGATTCCCATATTTTCGTGTGCTATACCCACGCATTCTGAGTGGTCCCAAGAGCCGCGGATACTGATCGCCTAAAATTTTTCCGGGCAATCAAATACGACCTAAGGAACCATAGAATCCGCCCCGCCATGATCGTTCTTTATTTTTTGCATTTTTCGGCCAAACAACTAGAATTCCGCGCGATTCACATATTTTTGTGTGTTATAGCCCACACCTTCCGAGTGGTCCCGGGACCTCCGGACCCCTATCGCCTAAAATTTTTCCGGACTATCAAATACGACCTAAGGAACCATAGTCACCGCCCAGCCATGATCATTCCTCATTTGTTGCGTTTTTCGGCCAAAAAACTAGAATTTCGCCCGATTACAATGTTTTTGTGTGCTATTTCCCACCCTTCCAAGTAGTTCCGGGACCCCCGGACCCCGATCGCCTAGAATTTTTCCGGGCCGTCAAATACGACCTAAGGAACCATAGTAACCGCCCCGCCATCATCGTTTCTCATTTTTTGCATTTTTCGGCCAAAAAACTAGAATTACGCCCAATTCCCATATTTTCGTGTGCTAAACCCACGCCTTCCAAGTGGTCCGGGGAGCCGCGGACCCCGATCGCCTAAAATTTTTCTGGACTATCAAATACGACCTAAGGTACCATAGTCACCGCCCCACCATGATCGTTCCAAATGCTTTGTATTTTTCGGCCAAAAAACTAGAACTCCGCGCGATTTGCATATTTTAGTGTGCTATAGCTTACGCCTTCCGAGTGGTCCCGGGAGCCGTGGACCCCGATCGCCTAAAATTTTCTGGGCCATCAAATACGACCTAAGGAACCATAGTCACCACCCTGCCATGTTCATTCCTCATTTATTGCGTTTTTCGGCCAAACAACTAGAATTCCGCGCAATTCCCATATTTTTGTGTGTTATAGCCCACGCCTTCCGAGTGGTCCCGGGACCTCCGGACCCCTATCGCCTAACATTTTTTTGGACTATCAAATAAGACCAAAGGAACCATAGTCACCGCCCTGCCAAGATCTTTCCACATTTTTTGCATGTTACTGAAAAAGACCTAGAATTTCGCCCGATTAGCATATTTTCGTGTGCTATACCCACGCATATCGAGTGGTCCCAAGAGCCGCGGACCCCGATCGCCTTAAATTTTTCCGGGCAATCAAATACAACTTAAGGAACCATAGTATCCGCCCCGCCAAGATCGTTCCTTATTTTTTGCGTTTTTCGGCCAAACAACTAGAATTCCGAGCGATTTCCATATTTTCGTGTGCTATAGCCCACGCCTTTCGAGTGGGTCGGGCCCCCCGGAGCCGGATCGCCTAAAAAATTTTCCGGACTATCAAATACGACCTAAGGAACCATAGTCACCGCCCCGCCATGATCGTTCCTAGTCTTTTGCGTTTTTCAGCCAAAAAACTAGAATTCCGCGCGATTTCCATATTTTCTTGTGCTTTAGCCCACGCCTTCCAAGGGGTCCCGGGAACCCCGCACCCCGATCGCCTAAAAATTTTTCGGGCCATCAAATACGACCTAAGGAACCATAGTAACCACCCCACCATTATCGTTCCTTATTTTTTGCATTTTTCGTCCAAACAACTAGAATTCCGCGCGATTCCCATATTTTTGTGTGTTATAGTCCACGCCTTCCGAGTGGTCCCGGGACCTCCTGACCCCTATCGCCTAAAATTTTTCCGGGCTAATCAAATAAGACCTAAGGAACCATAGTCACCGCCCAGCCATGATCGTTCCTAGTTTTTTCTGTTTTTCGGCCAAAAAACTAGAATTCCGCGCGATTCCCATATTTTCGTGTCCTATAGCCCACGCCTTCCAAGTGAACCCGGGAACTCCGGACCCCTATCGCCTAAAAGTTTTTCGGACTATCAAATACGACCTAAAGTACCATAGTCACCCCACCATGAACGTTCCAAATGCTTTGCATTTTTCGGCCAAAAAAACTAGAACTCCGCGCGATTTGCATATTTTAGTGTGCTATAGCTTACGCCTTCCGAGTGTTTTTCGGCCAAAGAACTAGAATTCCGCGCGATCCCATATTTTTGTGTGTTATAGCCCACGCCTTCGAGTGGTCCCGGGTCTCCGGACCCCTATCGCCTAAAATTTTTCCGGACTATCTAATAAGACCTAAGGAACCATAGTCACCGCCCAGCCATGATCGTTCCTAGTTTTTTCTGTTTTTCGGCCAAAAAACTAGAATTCCGCGCGATTCCCATATTTTCGTGACCTATAGCCCACGCCTTCCAAGTGAACTCGGGAACTCCGGACCCCTATCGCCTAAAATTTTTCCGGTCTATCAAATACGACCTAAGGAACCATAGTCACCGCCCCGCCATGATCGTTCCTAGTCTTTTGCATTTTTCAGCCAAAAAACTAGAATTTCGCGCAATTTCCATATTTTCGTGTGCTTTAGCCCACGCCTTCCAAGGGGTCCCGGGAACCCCGAACCCCGATCGCCTAAAATTTTTCCGGGCCATCCAATATGACCTAAGGAACCATAGTAACCACCCCGCCATGATCATTCCTAATTTTTTACGTTTTTCGGCCAAACAGGTAGAATTCCGCGCGATTCCCATATTTTTGTGTGTTATAGCCCACGCCTTCCGAGTGGTCCCGGGACCTCCTGACCACTATCGCCTAAAATTTTTCCGGACTATCAAATACGACCTAAGGAACCATAGTATCCTCCCCGCCATGATAGTTCCTCATTTTTTGCGTTTTTCGGCCAAACAAATAGAATTCCGCGCGATTCCCATATTTTTGTGTGTTTTAGCCCACGCCTTCCGAGTGGTCCCGGGACCTCCGGACCCCTATCGCCTAATATTTTTCCGGACTATCAAATAATACCTAAGGAACCATAGTCACCGCCCTGCCATGATCGTTCCTCATTTTTTGCATTTTTCGGCCAAACAACTAAAATTCCGCGCGATTCCCATATTTTTGTGTGTTATAGCCCACGCCTTCCGAGTGGTCCCGGGACCTCCGGACCCCTATCGCCTAATATTTTTCCGGACTATCAAATAAGACCAAAGGAACCATAGTCACCGCCCTGTCAAGATCTTTCCACATTTTTTGCATGTTACTGAAAAAGACCTAGAATTTCGCCCGATTCCCATATTTTCGTGTGCTATACCCACGCATTCTGAGTGGTCCCAAGAGCCGCGGATCCCGATCGCCTAAAAATTTTCCGGGAAATCAAATACGACCTAAGGAACCATAGTATCCGCCCCGCCATGATCGTTCTTTATTTTTTGCATTTTTCGGCCAAACAGCTAGAATTCCGCGCGATTCCCATATTTTTGTGTGTTATAGCCCACACCTTCCGAGTGGTCCCGGGACCTCCGGACCCCTATCGCCTAAAATTTTTTCGGACTATCAAATACGACCTAAGGAACCATAGTCACCGCCCAGCCATGATCATTCCTCATTTGTTGCATTTTTCGGCCAAAAAACTAGAGTTCCGCCCGATTACAATGTTTTTGTGTGCAATTGCCCACCCTTCCAAGTAGTTCCGGGACCCCCGGACCCCGATCGCCTAAAATTTTTCCGGGCCGTCAAATACGACCTAAGGAACCATAGTAACCGCCTCGCCATCATCGTTTCTCATTTTTTGCATTTTTCGGCCAAAAAACTAGAATTACGCCCAATTCCCATATTTTCGTGTGTTATACCCACGCCTTCCAAGTGGTCCGGGGAGCCGCGGACCCCGATCGCCTAAAATTTTTCCGGACTATCAAATACGACCTAAGGTACCATAGTCACCGCCCCACCATGATCGTTCCAAATGCTTTGCATTTTTCGGCCAAAAAACTAGAACTCCGCGCGATTTGCATATTTTAGTGTGCTATAGCTTATGCCTTCCGAGTGGTCCCGGGAGCCGTGGACCCCGATCGCCTAAAATTTTACGGGCCATCAAATACGACCTAAGGAACCATAGTCACCACCCTGCCATGTTCGTTCCTCATTTATTGCGTTTTTTCGGCCAAACAACTAGAATACCGCGCAATTCCCATATTTTTGTGTGTTATAGCCCACGCCTTCCGAGTGGTCCCGGGACCTCCGGACCCCTATCGCCTAACATTTTTTTGGACTATCAAATAAGACCAAAGGAACCATAGTCACCGCCCTGCCAAGATCTTTCCACATTTTTTGCATGTTACTGAAAAAAACCTAGAATTTCGCCCGATTAGCATATTTTCGTGTGCTATACCCACGCATTCCGAGTGTTCCCAAGAGCCGCGGACCCCGATCGCCTAAAATTTATCCGGACAATCATATACGACCTAAGGAACCATAGTATTCGCCCCGCCATGATCGTTTCTTATTTTTTGCGTTTTTCGGCCAAACAACTAGAATTCCGAGCGATTCCCATATTTTCGTGTGCTATAGCCCACGCCATCCGAGTGGGTCGGGCCCCCCGGAGCCGGATCGCCTAAAAAAATTTCTGGACTATCAAATACGAACTAAGGAACCATAGTCACCGCCCACCATGATCGTTCCTAGTCTTTTGCGTTTTTCAGCCAAAAAACTTGAATTCCACGCGATTTCCATATTTTCTTGTGCTTTAGCCCAAGCCTTCCAAGGGGTCCCGGGAACCCCGAACCCCGATCGCCTAAAAATTTTCCGGGCCATCAAATACGACCTAAGGAACCATAGTAACCACCCCACCATTATCGTTCCTTATTTTTTGCATTTTTCGTCCAAACAACTAGAATTCCGCGCGATTCCCATATTTTTGTGTGTTATAGTCCACGCCTTCCGAGTGGTCCCGGGACCTCCTGACCCCTATCGCCTAAAATATTTCCGGACTATCAAATAAGACCTAAGGAACCATAGTCACCGCCCAGCCATGATCGTTCCTAGTTTTTTCTATTTTTCGGCAAAAAAACTAGAATTCCGCGCGATTCCCATATTTTCGTGTCCTATAGCCCACGCCTTCCAAGTGAACCCGGGAACTCCGAAGCCCTATCGCCTAAAAGTTTTTCGGACTATCAAATATGACCTAAAGTACCATAGTCACCCCACCATGATCGTTCCAAATGCTTTGCATTTATGGGCCAAAAAACTAGAACTCCGCGCGATTTGCATATTTTAGTGTGCTATAGCTTACGCCTTCCGAGTGTTTTTCGGCCAAAGAACTAGAATTCCGCGCAATCCCATATTTTTGTGTGTTATAGCCCACGCCTTCGAGT
This sequence comes from Nicotiana tomentosiformis, assembly GCF_000390325.3. NCBI lineage: Eukaryota > Viridiplantae > Streptophyta > Magnoliopsida > Solanales > Solanaceae > Nicotiana > Nicotiana tomentosiformis. Next base: position 72,403 of record NW_027174727.1, on the reverse strand, counting down.
GGTCCCGGGTCTCCGGACCCCTATCGCCTAAAATTTTTCCGGACTATCTAATAAGACCTAAGGAACCATAGTCACCGCCCAGCCATGATCGTTCCTAGTTTTTTCTGTTTTTCGGCCAAAAAACTAGAATTCCGCGCGATTCCCATATTTTCGTGACCTATAGCCCACGCCTTCCAAGTGAACCTGGGAACTCCGGACCCCTATTGCCTAAAATTTTTCCGGACTATCAAATACTACCTAAGGAACCATAGTCACCGCCCCGCCATGATCGTTCCTAGTCTTTTGCATTTTTCAGCCAAAAAACTAGAATTTCGCGCGATTTCCATATTTTCGTGTGCTTTAGCCCACGCCTTCCAAGGGGTCCCGGGAACCCCGAACCCCGATCGCCTAAAACTTTTCCGGGCCATCAAATACGACCTAAGGAACCATAGTAACCACCCCGCCATGATCGTTCCTCATTTTTTACGTTTTTCGGCCAAACAGGTAGAATTCCGCGCGATTCCCATATATTTGTGTGTTATAGCCCACGCCTTCCGAGTGGTCCCGGGACCTCCTGACCCCTATCGCCTAAAATTTTTCCGGACTATCAAATACGACCTAAGGAACCATAGTATCCGCCCCGCCATGATCGTTCCTCATTTTTTGCGTTTTTCGGCCAAACAACTAGAATTCCGCGCGATTCCCATATTTTTGTGTGTTATAGCCCACGCCTTCCGAGTGGTCCCGGGACCTCCGGACCCCTATCGCCTAATATTTTTCCGGACTATCAAATAAGACCAAAGGAACCATAGTCACCGCCCTGTCAAGATCTTTCCACATTTTTTGCATGTTACTGAAAAAGACCTAGAATTTCGCCCGATTCCCATATTTTTGTGTGCTATACCCACGCATTCTGAGTGGTCCTAAGAGCCGCGGATCCCGATCGCCTAAAATATTTTCGGGCAATCAAATACGACCTAAGGAACCATAGTATCCGCCCCGCCATGATCGTTCTTTATTTTTTGCATTTTTCGGCCAAACAACTAGAATTCCGCGCGATTCTCATATTTTTGTGTGTTATAGCCCACACCTTCCGAGTGGTCCCGGGACCTCCGGACCCCTATCGCCTAAAATTTTTCCGGACTATCAAATATGATCTAAGGAACCATAGTCACCGCCCAGCCATGATCATTCCTCATTTGTTGCGTTTTTCGGCCAAAAAATTAGAATTCCGCCCGATTACAATGTTTTTGTGTGCTATTGCCCACCCTTCCAAGTAGTTCCGGGACCCCCGGACCCCGATCGCCTAAAATTTTTCCGGGCCGTCAAATACGACCTAAGGAACCATAGTAACCGCCCCGCCATCATCGTTTCTCATTTTTTGCATTTTTCGGCCAAAAAACTAGAATTACGCCCAATTCTCATATTTTCGTGTGCTTTAGCCCACGCCTTCCAAGGGGTCCCGGGAACCCCGAACCCCGATCGCCTAAAAATTTTTCGGGCAATCAAATACGACCTAAGGAACCATAGTAACCACCCCGCCATGATCGTTCCTCATTTTTTACGTTTTTCGGCCAAACAGGTAGAATTCCGTGCGATTCCCATATTTTTGTGTGTTATAGCCCACGCCTTCCGAGTGGTCCCGGGACCTCCTGACCCCTATCGCCTAAAAATTTTCCGGACTATCAAATACGACCTAAGGAACCATAGTATCCTCCCCGCCATGATAGTTCCTCATTTTTTGCGTTTTTCGGCCAAACAACTAGAATTTCGCGCGATTCCCATATTTTTGTGTGTTTTAGCCCACGCCTTCCGAGTGGTCCCGGGACCTCCGGACCCCTATCGCCTAATATTTTTCCGGACTATCAAATAATACTTAAGGAACCATAGTCACCGCCCTGCCATGATCGTTCCTCATTTTTTGCGTTTTTCGGCCAAACAACTAGAATTCCGCGCGATTCCCATATTTTTGTGTGTTATAGCCCACGCCTTCCGAGTGGTCCCGGGACCTCCAGACCCCTATCGCCTAATATTTTTCCGGACTATCAAATAAGACCAAAGGAACCATAGTCACCGCCCTGTCAAGTTCTTTCCACATTTTTTGCATGTTACTGAAAAAGACCTAGAATTTCGCCCGATTCCCATATTTTCGTGTGCTATACACACGCATTCTGAGTGGTCCCTAGATCCGCAGATCCCGATCGCCTAAAAGTTTTTCGGGCAATCAAATATGACCTAAGGAACCATAGTATCCGCCCCGCCATGATCGTTCCTTATATTTTGCGTTTTTCGGCCAAATAACTAGAATTTCGCGCGATTCCCATATTTTTGTGTGTTATAGCCCACACCTTCCGAGGGGTCCCGGGACCTCCGGACCCCTATCGCCTAAAATTTTTCCGGACTATCAAATAAGACCTAAGGAACCATAGTCACCGCCCAGCCATGATCGTTTCTAGTTTTTTCTGTTTTTCGGCCAAAAAACTAGAATTCCGCGCGATTCCCATATTTTCGTGTCCTATAGCCCACGCCTTCCAAGTGAACCCGGGAACTCCGGACCCCTATCGCCTAAAAGTTTTTCGGACTATCAAATACGACCTAAAGTACCATAGTCACCCCACCATGATCGTTCCAAATGCTTTGCATTTTTCGGCCAAAAAACTAGAACTCCGCGCGATTTGCATATTTTAGTGTGCTATAGCTTACGCCTTCCGAGTGTTTTTCGGCCAAAGAACTAGAATTCCACGCGATCCCATATTTTTATGTGTTATACCCGACGCCTTCGAGTGGTCCCGGGTCTCCGGACCCCTATCGCCTAAAAGTTTTCCGGACTATCTAATAAGACCTAAGGAACCATAGTCACCGCCCAGCCATGATCGTTCCTAGTTTTTTCTGTTTTTCGGCCAAAAAACTAGAATTCCGCGCGATTCCCATATTTTCGTGACCTATAGCGCACGCCTTCCAAGTGAACCCGGGAACTCCGGACCCCTATCGCCTAAAATTTTTCCGGACTATCAAATACGACCTAAGGAACCATAGTAACCACCCTGCCATGATCGTTCCTCATTTTTTACGTTTTTCGGCCAAACAGGTAGAATTCCGCGCGATTCCCATATTTTTGTGTGTTATAGCCCACGCCTTCCGAGTGGTCCCGGGACCTCCTGACCCCTATCGCCTAAAATTTTTCCGGACTATCAAATACGACCTAAGGAACCATAGTATCCTCCTCGCCATGATCGTTCCTCATTTTTTGCATTTTTTGGCCAAAAAACTAGAATTCCGCCCGATTCCCATATTTTTGTGTGCTATCGCCCACGCCTTCCGAGTGGGTCGGGCCCCCGGAGCCGGATCGCCTAAAAATTTTCCGGACTATCAAATACGACCTAAGGAACCATAGTCACCGCCCTGCCATGATCGTTCCTAGTCTTTTGTGTTTTTCAGCCAAAAAACTAGAATTTCGCGCGATTTCCATATTTTCGTGTGGTTTAGCCCACGCCTTCCAAGGGGTCCCGGGAACCCCGAACCCCGATCGCCTAAAAATTTTCCGGGCCATCAAATACGACCTAAGGAACCATAGTAACCACCCCACCATTATCGTTCCTCATGTTTTGCATTTTTCGTCCAAACAACTAGAATGCCGTGCGATTCCCATATTTTTGTGTGTTATAGCCCACGCCTTCCGAGTGGTCCCGGGACCTCCTGACCCCTATCACCTAAAATTTTTCCGGACTACCAAATACGACCTAAGGAACCATAGTATCTGCCCCGCCATGATCGTTCCTTATTTTTTGCATTTTTCGGCCAAACAACTAGAATTCCGAGCGATTCCCATATTTTTGTGTGTTATAGCCAGCACCTTCCGAGTGGTCCCGGGACCTCCGGACCCCTATCGCCTAAAATTTTTCCGGACTATCAAATACGACCTAAGGAACCATAGTATCTGCCCCGCCCTGATCGTTCCTCATTTTTTGTGTTTTTCGGCCAAACAACTAGAATTCCGCGCGATCCCATATTTTTGTGTATTATAGCCCATGCCTTCCAAGGGGTCCCGGGAACCCCGAACCCCGATCGCCTAAAAATTTTCCGGGCCATCAAATACGACCTAAGGAACCATAGTAACCACCCCACCATTATCGTTCCTCATTTTTTGCATTTTTCGTCTAAACAACTATAATTCCACGCGATTCCCATATTTTTGTGTGTTATAGCCCACGCCTTCCGAGTGGTCCCGGGACCTCCTGACCCCTATCGACTAAAATTTTTCCGGACTACCAAATACGACCTAAGGAACCATAGTATCCGCCCTTCCATGATCGTTCCTCATTTTTTGCATTTCTCGGCCAAACAACTAGAATTCCGCGCGATTCCCATATATTTGTGTGTTATAGCCCACGCCTTCCGAGTGGTCCCGGGACCTCCGGACCCCTATCGCCTAATATTTTTCTAGACTATCAAATAGGACCAAAGGAACCATAGTCACCGCCCTGCCAAGATCTTTCCACATTTTTTGCATGTTATTGAAAAAGACCTAGAATTTTGCCCGATTACCATATTTTCGTGTGCTATACCCACGCATTCCGAGTGGTCCCAAGAGCCGTGGACACCGATCGCCTAAAATTTTTCCGGGCAATCAAATACGACCTAAGGAACCATAGTATCTGCCCTGCCATGATTGTTCCTTATTTTTTGCGTTTTTCGGCCAAACAACTAGAATTCCGAGCGATTCCCATATTTTCGTGTGCTATAGCCCACGCCTTCCGAGTGGGCCGTGCCCCCCGCACTCGGATCACCTAAAAAATTTTCCGGACTATCAAATAAGACCTAAGGAACCATATTCACCTTCCCGCCATGATCGTTTCTCATTTTTTTTCATTTTTCGGCGAAACAACTAGAATTCCGCCCGATTCCCATATTTTTGTGTGCTATACCCACGCCTTACAAGTGGTCCCGGGTCTCCGGACCCCTATCGCCTAAAAGTTTTCCGGACCATCAAATAAAACCTAAGGAACCATAGTCACCGCCCAGCAATGATCGTTCCTTATTTTTTGCGTTTTTCGGCCAAACAACTAGAATTCCGTGCGATTCCCATATTTTTGTGTGTTATAGCCCACACCTTCCGAGTGGTCCTGGGACCTCAGGACCCCTATCGCCTAAAATTTTTCCGGACTATCAAATACGACCTAAGGTACCATAGTCACCGCCCCACCATGATCGTTCCAAATGCTTTGCATTTTTCGGCCAAAAAACTAGAAATCCGCGCGATTTGCATATTTTAGTGTGCTATAGCTTACGCCTTCCGAGTGGTCCTGGGAGCCGTGAACCCCGATCGCCTAAAATTTTCTGGGCCATCAAATATGACCTAAGGAACCATAGTCACTGCCCCGCCATGATCATTCCTCATTTATTGCGTTTTTCGGCCAAAAAACTAGAATTTCGCTCGATAACCATATTTTTGTGTGCTATTACATACGCCTTCCGAGTGGGCCGGGCCACCGGTCTCGGATCGCCTAAAAATTTTTCGGGCAATCAATTAAGACCTAAAGAACCATAGTCACCGCCTCGCCATGATCGTTCCTCATGTTTTGCATTTTTTGGCCAAAAAACTAGAATTCCGCCCGATTCCCATATTTTTGTGTGCTATCGCCCACGCCTTCCGAGTGGGTCGGGCCCCCCGGAGCCGGATCGCCTAAAAATTTTCCGTACTATCAAATGCGACCTAAGGAACCATAGTCACCGCCCCGCCATGATCATTCTTCATTTTTTGCGTTTTTCAGCCAAAAAACTAGAATTTCGCGCGATTTCCATATTTTCGTGTGCTTTAGCCCACGCCTTCCAAGTGGTCCCGGGAACCCCGAACCCCGATCGCCTAAAACTTTTCTGGGCCATCAAATACGACCTAAGGAACCATAGTAACCACCCCGCCATGATCGTTCCTCATGTTTTGCATTTTTCGGCCAAACAACTAGAATTCCGCGCGATTCCCATATTTTTGTGTGTTATAGCCCACGCCTTCCGAGTGGTCCCGGGACCTCCGGACCCCTATCGCCTAAAATTTTTCCGGACTATCAAATACGACCTAAGGAACCATAGTATCCGCCCCGCCATGATCGTTCCTCATTTTTTGCGTTTTTCGGCCAAACAACTAGAATTCCGCGCGATTCCCATATTTTTGTGTGTTATAGCCCACGCCTTCCGAGTGGTCCCGGGACCTCCGGACCCCTATCGCCTAATATTTTTCCGGACTATCAAATAAGACCTAAGGAACCATAGTCACCGCCCAGCAATGATCGTTCCTGGTTTTTTTCCGTTTTTCGGCCAAAAAACTAGAATTCCGCGCGATTCCCATATTTTCGTGTCCTATAGCCCACGCCTTCCAAGTGAACCCGAGAACTCCGGACCCCTACCGCCTAAAATTTTTCCGGAGTATCAAATATGACCTAAGGAACCATAGTATCCGCCCCGCCATTATCGTTCCTCATTGTTTGCGTTTTTCGGCCAAACAACTAGAATTCCGCGCGATCCCATATTTTTGTGTGTTATAGCCCACGCCTTCTGAGTGGTCCCGGGTCTCCGGACCCCTATCGCCTAAAATTTTTCCGGACTATCAAATAAGACCTAAGGAACCATAGTCACCGCCCAGCCATGATCGTTCCTAGTTTTTTCCATTTTTTGGCCAAATAACTAGAATTCCGCGCGATTCCCATATTTTCGTGTCTTATGGACTATCAAATACGACCTAAGGAACCATAGTCACCGCCCAACCATGATCATTCCTCATTTGTTGCATTTTTCGGCCAAAACACTGGAATTTCGCCCGATTACAATATTTTTGTGTGCTATTGCCCACCCTTCCAAGTGGTTCCGGGACCCCCAGACCCGGATCGCCTAAAATTTTCCGGGCCATCAAATACGACCTAAGGAACCATAGTCACTGCCCCGCCATGATCGTTCCTCATTTATTGCGTTTTTCGGCCAAAAAACTAGAATTCCGCTCGATTACCATATTTTTGTGTGCTATTGCCCACGCCTTCCGAGTGGGCCGGGCCGCCGGACTCGGATCGCCTAAAAAATTTTCGGGCCATCAATTAGGACCTAAGGAACCATAGTCACCGCCTCGCCATGATCGTTCCTCATTTTTTGGATTTTTTGGCTGAAAAACTAGAATTCCGCCCGATTCCCATATTTTTGTGTGCTATCGCCCACGCCTTCTGAGTGGGTCGGGCCCCCGGGAGCCGGATTGCCTAAAAATTTTCCGGACTATCAAATACGACCTAAGGAACCATAGTCACCGCCCCACCATGATCGTTCCTAGTCTTTTGCGTTTTTCTGCCAAATAACTAGAATTCCGCGCGATTCCCATATTTTTGTGTGTTATAGCCCACGCCTTCTGAGTGGTCCCGGGACCTCCTGACCCCTATTGCCTAAAATTTTTCCGGACTATCAAATACGACCTAAGGAACCATAGTATCCGCCTCGCCATGATCGTTTCTCATTTTTTGCATTTTTCGGCCAAAGAACTAGAATTTCGCCCGATTCCCATATTTTCGTGTGCTATACCCACGCCTTACAAGTGGTCCCGGGTCTCCGGACCCCTATCGCCTAAAACTTTTCCGGACTATCAAATAAGACCTAAGGAACCATAGTCACCGCCCAGCCATGATCGTTCCTTATTTTTTGCGTTTTTTGGCCTAACAACTAGAATTCCGCGCGATTCCCATATTTTTGTGTGTTATAGCCCACACCTTCCGAGTTGTCCCGGGACCTCAGGACCCCAATCGCCTAAAATTTTTCCGGACTATCAAATACGACCTAAGGAACCATAGTCACCACCCCGCCATGTTCGTTCCTCATTTATTGCTTTTTTCGGCCATAAAACTAGAATTCCGCTCGATTACCATATTTTTGTGTGCTATTGCCCACGCCTTCCGAGTGGGCCAGGCCGCCGGACTCGGATCGCCTAAAAAATTTTCGGGCCATCAATTAGGACCTAAGGAACCATATTCACCGCCTCGTCATGATCGTTCCTCATTTATTGCAGTTTTTGGCCAAAAAACTAGAATTCCGCCCGATTCCCATATTTTTGTGTGCTATCGCCCACGCCTTCCGAGTGGGTCGGGCCCCCCGGAGCCGGATCGCCAAAAAATTTTCCGGACTATCAAATACGACCTAAGGAACCATAGTCACCGCCCCGCCATGATCGTTCCTAGTCTTTTGTGTTTTTCAGCCAAAAAACTAGAATTTCGCGCGATTTCCATATTTTCGTGTGTTTTAGCCCACGCCTTCCAAGGGGTCCCGGGAACCCCGAACCCCGATCGCCTAAAAGTTTTCCGGGCCATCAAATACGACCTAAGGAACCATAGTAACCACCCCGCCATTATCGTTCCTCATTTTTTGTGTTTTTCGGCAAAACAACTAGAAATCCGTGCGATTCCCATATTTTTGTGTGTTATAGCCCACGCCTTCCGAGTGGTCCCGGGACCTCCGGACCCCTATTGCCTAAAAGTTTTCCGGACTACCAAATACGACCTAAGGAACCATAGTATCCGCCCCGCCATGATCGTTCCTTATTTTTTGCATTTTTCGGCCAAACAACTAGAATTCCGAGCGATTCCCATATTTTTGTGTGTTATAGCCCACACCTTCCGAGTGGTCCCGGGACCTCCGGACCCCTATCGCCTAAAATTTTTCCGGACTATCAAATACGACCTTAAGAACCATAGTATCTGCCCCGCCATGATCGTTCCTCATTTTTTGTGTTTTTCGGCCAAACAACTAGAATTTCGCGCGATCCCATATTTTTGTGTATTATAGCCCACGCCTTCGAAGGGGTCCCGGGAACCCCGAACCCCGATCGCCTAAAAATTTTCCGGGCCATCAAATACGACCTAAGGAACCATAGTAACCACCCCACCATTATCGTTCCTCCTTTTTTGCATTTTTCGTCCAAACAACTAGAATTCCACGCGATTCCCATATTTTTGTGTGTTATAGCCCACGCCTTCCGAGTGGTCCCGGGACCTCCTGACCCCTATCGACTAAAATTTTTCCGGACTGCCAAATACGACCTAAGGAACCATAGTATCCACCCCGCCATGATCGTTACTCATTTTTTGCATTTCTCGGCCAAACAACTAGAATTCCGCGCGATTCCCATATTTTTGTGTGTTATAGCCCACGCCTTCTGAGTGGTCCCGGGACCTCCGGACCCCTATCGCCTAATATTTTTCTGGACTATCAAATAGGACCAAAGGAACCATAGTCACTGCCCTGCCAAGATCTTTCCACATTTTTTGCATGTTATTGAAAAAGACCTAGAATTTCGCCCGATTACCATATTTTCGTGTGCTATACCCACGCATTCCGAGTGGTCCCAAGAGCCACGGACACCGATCGCCTAAAATTTTTCCGGGCAATCAAATACAACCTAAGGAACCATAGTATCCGCCCCGCCATGATCGTTCCTTATTTTTTGCGTTTTTCGGCCAAACAACTAGAATTCCGAGCGATTCCCATATTTTCGTGTGCTATAGCCCACGCCTTCCGAGTGGGCCGTGCCCCCCGCACTCGGATCACCTAAAAAATTTTCCGGACTATCAAATAAGACCTAAGGAACCATAGTCACCTTCCCTCCATGATCGTTTCTCATTTTTAGCATTTTTCGGCGAAACAACTAGAATTCCGCCTGATTCCCATATTTTTGTGTGCTATACCCACGCCTTACAAGTGGTCCCGGGTCTCCGGACCCCTATCGCCTAAAAGTTTTCCGGACTATCAAATAAACCCAAAGGAACAATAGTCACCGCCCAGCCATGATCGTTCCTTATTTTTTGCGTTTTTCGCCCAAACAACTAGAATTCCGCGCGATTCCCGTATTTTTGTGTGTTATAGCCCACACCTTCCGAGTGGTCCTGAGACCTCAGGACCCCTATCGCCTAAAATTTTTCCGGACTATCAAATACGACCTAAGGTACCATAGTCACCGCCCCACCATGATCGTTCCAAATGCTTTGCATTTTTCGGCCAAAAAACTAGAAATTCGAGCGATTTGCATATTTTAGTGTGCTATAGCTTACGCCTTCCGAGTGGTCCTGGGAGCCGTGGACCCCGATCGCCTAAAATTTTCCGGGCCATCAAATATGACCTAAGTAACCATAGTCACCGCCCCGCCATGATCGTTCCTCATTTATTGCGTTTTTCGGCCAAAAACTAGAATTTCGCTCGATTACCATATTTTTGTGTGCTATTACACACGCCTTCCGAGTGGGCCGGGCCGGCGGTCTCGGATCGCCTAAAAAATTTTCGAGCAATCAATTAAGACCTAAGGAACCATAGTCACCGCCTCGCCATGATCGTTCCTCATGTTTTTCATTTTTTGGCCAAAAAACTAGAATTCCGCCCGATTCCCATATTTTTGTGTGCTGTCGCCCACGCCTTCCGAGTGGGTCGGGCCCCCGGAGCCGGATCGCCTAAAAATTTTCCGTACTATCAAATGCGACCTAAGGAACCATAGTCACCGCCCCGCCATGATCATTCTTCATTTTTTGCGTTTTTCAGCCAAAAAACTAGAATTTCGCGCGATTTCCATATTTTCGTGTGCTTTAGCCCACGCCTTCCAAGGGGTCCCAGGAACCCCGAACCCCGATCGCCTAAAACTTTTCTGGGCAATCAAATACGACCTAAGGAACCATAGTAACCACCCCGCCATGATCGTTCCTCATTTTTTGCGTTTTTCGGCCAAACAACTTGAATTCCGCGCGATTCCCATATTTTTGTGTGTTTTAGCCCACGCCTTCCGAGTGATCCCGGGACCTCCGGACCCCTATCGCCTAATATTTTTCCGGACTATCAAATAATACCTAAGGAACCATTGTCACCGCCCTGCCATGATTGTTCCTCATTTTTTGCGTTTTTCGGCCAAACAACTAGAATTCCGCGCGATTCCCATATTTTTGTGTGTTATAGCCCACGCCTTCCGAGTGGTCCCGGGACCTCCAGACCCCTATCGCCTAATATTTTTCCGGACTATCAAATAAGACCAAAGGAACCATAGTCACCGCCCTGTCAAGATCTTTCCACATTTTTTGCATGTTACTCAAAAAGACCTAGAATTTCGCCCGATTCCCATATTTTCGTGTGCTATACCCACGCATTCCGAGTGGTCCCAAGAGCCGCGGACACCGATCGCCTAAAATTTTTCCGGGCAATCAAATACGACCTAAGGAACCATAGTATCCGCCCCGCCATGATCGTTCCTTATTTTTTTGCGTTTTTCGGCCAAACAACTAGAATTCCGAGCGATTCCCATATTTTCGTGTGCTATAGCCCACGCCTTCCGAGTGGGCCGTGCCCCCCGCACTCGGATCACCTAAAAAATTTTCCGGACTATCAAATAAGACCTAAGGAACCATAGTCACTTTCCCGCCATGATCGTTTCTCATTTTTTGCATATTTCGGCGAAACAACTAGAATTCCGCCCGATTCCCATATTTTTGTGTGCTATACCCACGCCTTACAAGTGGTCCCGGGTCTCCGGACCCCTATCGCCTAAAAGTTTTCCGGACTATCAAATAAAACCTAAGGAACAATAGTCACCGCCCAGCCATGATCGTTCCTTATTTTTTGTGTTTTTCGGCCAAACAACTAGAATTCCGCGCGATTCCCATATTTTTGTGTGTTATAGCCCACACCTTCCGAGTGGTCCTGGGACCTCAGGACCCCTATCGCCTAAAATTTTTCCGGACTATCAAATACGACCTAAGGTACCATAGTCACCGCCCCACCATGATCGTTCCAAATGCTTTGCATTTTTCGGCCAAAAAACTAGAAATCCGCGCGATTTGCATATTTTAGTGTGCTATAGCTTACGCCTTCCGAGTGGTCCTGGGAGTCGTGGACCCTAATCGCCTAAAATTTTCCGGGCCATCAAATATGACCTAAGGAACCATAGTCACCGCCCCGCCATGATCGTTCCTCATTTATTGCGTTTTTCGGCCAAAAACTAGAATTTCGCTCGATTACCAAATTTTTGTGTGCTATTACACACGCCTTCCGAGTGGGCTGTGCCGCCGGTCTCGGATCGCCTAAAAAGATTTCGGGCAATCAATTAAGACCTAAGGAACCATAGTCACCGCCTTTCCATGATCGTTCCTCATGTTTTGCATTTTTTGGCCAAAAAACTAGAATTCCGCCCGATTCCCATATTTTTGTGTGCTATCGCCCATGCCTTCCGAGTGGGTCGGGCCCCCCGAAGCCGGATCGCCTAAAAATTTTCCGTACTATCAAATGCGACCTAAGGAACCATAGTCACCGCCCCGCCATGATCATTCTTCATTTTTTGCGTTTTTCAGCCAAAAAACTAGAATTTCGCGCGATTTCCATATTTTCGTGTGCTTTAGCCCACGCCTTCCAAGGGGTCCCGGGAACCCCGAACCCCGATCGCCTAAAACTTTTCCGGGCAATCAAATACGACCTAAGGAACTATAGTAACCACCCCGCCATGATCGTTCCGCATTTTTTGCGTTTTTCGGCCAAACAACTAGAATTCCGCGCGATTCCCATATTTTTGTGTGTTATAGCCCACGCCTTCCGAGTGGTCCCGGGACCTCCGGACCCCTATCGCCTAATATTTTTCCGGACTATCAAATAAGACCTAAGGAACCATAGTCACCGCCCAGCAATGATCGTTCCTAGTTTTTTTCCGTTTTTCGGCCAAAAAACTAGAATTCCGCGCGATTCCAATATTTTCGTGTCCTACAGCCCACGCCTTCCAAGTGAACCCGGGAACTCCGGACCCCTATTGCCTAAAAATTTTCCGGACTATCAAATATGACCTAAGGAATCATAGTATCCGCCACGCCATGATCGTTCCTTATTTTTTGCGTTTTTCGGCCAAACAACTAGAATTACGTGCGATTCCCATATTTTTGTGTGTTATAGCCCACACCTTCCGAGTGGCCCCGGGACATCCGGACCTCTATCCCCTAAAATTTTTCCGGACTATCAAATATGACCTAAGGAACCATAGTATCCGCCCCGCCATTATCGTTCCTCATTGTTTGCGTTTTTCGGCCAAACAACTAGAATTCCGCGCGATCCCATATTTTTGTGTGTTATAGCCCACGCCTTCCGAGTGGTCCCGGGTCTCCGGACCCCTATCGCCTAAAATTTTTCCGGACTATCAAATAAGACCTAAGGAACCATAGTCACCGCCCAGCCATGATCGTTCCTAGTTTTTTCCGTTTTTCGGCCAAAAAACTAGAATTCCGTGCGATTCCTATATTTTCGTGTCTTATAGCCCACGCCTTCCAAGTGAACCCGGGAACTCCGGACCCCTATCGCCTAAAATTTTTCAGGACTATCAAATACGACCTAAGGAACCATAGTCACCGCCCAACCATGATCATTCCTTATTTGTTGCATTTTTCGGCCAAAATACTGGAATTTCGCCCGATTACAATATTTTTTTGTGCTATTGCCCACCCTTCCAAGTGGTTCCGGGACCCCCGGACCCCGATCGCCTAAAATTTTCCGGGCCATCAAATACGACCTAAGGAACCATAGTCACCGCCCCGCCATGATCGTTCCTCATTTATTGCGTTTTTCGGCCAAAAAACTAGAATTCCGCCCGATTCCCATATTTTGTGTGCTATCGCCCACGCCTTCCGAGTGGGTCGGGCCCCCGGGAGCCGGATTGCCTAAAAATTTTCCGGACTATCAAATACGACCTAAGGAACCATAGTCACCGCCCCAATATGATCGTTCCTAGTCATTTGCGTTTTTCAGCCAAAAAACTAGAATTCCGCGCGATTTCCATATTTTTGTGTGCTTTAGCCCACGCCTTCCAAGGGGTCCCGGGAACCCCGAACCCTGATCGCCTAAAAAAATTTCGGGCCATCAATTAAGACCTAAGGAACCATAGTCACCGCCTCGCCATGATCATTCCTCATTTTTTGCATTTTCTGGCCAAAAAAATAGAATTCCGCCCGATTCCCATATTTTTGTGTTCAATCGCCCACGCCTTCCGAGTGGGTCGGACCCCCCGGAGCCGGATCGCCTAAAAATTTTTCGGACTATCAAATACGACCTAAGGAACCATAGTCACTACCCCGCCATGATCGTTCCTAGTCTTTTGCATTTTTCAGCCAAAAAACTAGAATTTCGCGCGATTTCCATATTTTCGTGTGCTTTAGCCCACGCCTTCCAAGGGGTCCCGGGAACCCCGAACCCCGATCGCCTAAAAATTTTCCGGGCCATCAAATACGCTCTAAGGAACCATAGTAACCACCTCGCCATGATCGTTCCTGATTTTTCGTGTTTTTCGGCCAAACTACTAGAATTCTGCGCGATTCCCATATTTTTGTGTGTTATAGCCCACGCGTTCCGAGTGGTCCCGGGACCTCCTGACCCCTATCGCCTATAATTTTTCCGGACTATCAAATACGAACTAAGGAACCATAGTATCCGCCACGCCATGATCGCTCCTCGGTTTTTGTATTTTTCGGCCAAACAACTAGAATTCCGCGCGATTCCCATATTTTTGTGTGTTAAAGTCCACGCCTTCCGAGTGGTCCCGGGACCTCCGGACCCCTATCGCCTAATATTTTTCCGGACTATCAAATAAGACCTAAGGAACCATAGTCACTGCCCCGCCATGATAGTTCCTCATTTATTGCATTTTTCGGCCAAAAAACTAGAATTCCGCTCGATTACCATATTTTTGTGTGCTATTGCCCACGCCTTCCTAGTGGTCCCAAGAGCCGCGGAAACCGATCGCCTAAAATTTTTTCGGGCAATCAAATACGACCTAAGGAACCATAGTATCCGCCCCACCATGATCGTTCCTTATTTTTTGCATTTTTCGGCCAAACAACTAGAATTACACTTGATTCCCATATTTTTGTGTTATAGCCCACACCTTCCGAGTGGTCCCGGGACCTCCGGATCCATATCGCCTAAAATTTTTCTGGACTATCAAATACGACCTAAGGAACCATAGTATCCGCCCCGCCATGATCGTTCCTCATTTTTTGCGTTTTCGGCCTAACAACTAGAATTCCGCGCGATCCCATATTTTTGTGTGTTATAGCCCACGCCTTCCGAGGGGTCCCGGGACCTCCGGACCCCTATCGCCTAATATTTTTTCGGACTATCAAATAAGACGTAAGGAACCATAGTCACCGCCACGCCATGATCGTTCCTCATTTATTGCGTTTTTCGGCCAAAAAACTAGAATTCCGCTCGATTACCATATTTTTATGTGCTATTGCCCACGCTTTCCTAGTGGTCCCAAGAGCCGCGGACCCCGATCGCCTAAAAAATTTTCTTGCAATCAAATACGACCTAAGGAACCATAGTATCCGCCCCGCCATGATCGTTCCTTATTTTTTGCGTTTTTCGGCCAAACAACTAGAATTACACGCGATTCCCATATTTTTGTGTTATAGCCCACACCTTCCGAGTGGTCCCGGGACCTCCGGACCCCTATCGCCTAAAATTTTTCCGGACTATCAAATACGACCTAAGGAACCATAGTATCCGCCCCGCCATGATCGTTCCTCATTTTTTGCATTTTCGGCCAAACAACTAGAATTCCGCGCGATCCCATATTTTTGTGTGTTATAGCCCACGCCTTCCGAGTGGTCCCGGGTCTCCGGACCCCTATCGCCTAAAATTTTTCCGGACTATCAAATAAAACCTAAGGATCCATAGTCACCGCCCAGCCATGATCGTTCCTAGTTTTTTTCCGTTTTTCGGCCAAATAACTAGAATTCCGCGCAATTCCCATATTTTCGTGTCCTATAGCCCACGCCTTCCAGGTGAACCCGGGAACTCCAGACCCCTATCGCCTAAAATTTTTCCAGACTATCAAACACGACCTAAGGAACCATAGTCACCGCCCAGCCATGATCATTCCTCATTTGTTGCATTTTTTGGCCAAAAAACTAGAATTCCGCCCGATTACAATATTTTTGCGTGCTATTGCCAACCCTTCCAAGTGGTTCCGGGACCCCCGGACCCCGATCGCCTAAAATTTTTCCGGGCCGTCAAATGCGACCTATGGAACCATAGTAACCGCCCCGCCATCATCGTTTCTCATTTTTTGCATTTTTCAGCCAAAAAACTAGAATTACGCCCGATTCCCATATTTTCGTGTGCTATATCCACGCCTTCCAAGTGGTCCGGGGAGCCGCGGACCCCGATCGCCTAAAATTTTTCTGGACTATCAAATACGACCTAAGGTACCATAGTCACCGCCCCACCATGATCGTTCCAAATGCTTTGCATTTTTCGGCCAAAAAACTAGAACTCCGCGCGAATTGCATATTTTCGTGTGCTATAGCTTACGCCTTCCGAGTGGTCCCGGGAGCCGTGGACCCCGATCGCCTAAAATTTTCCGGGCCATCAAATACAACCGAAGGAACCATAGTCACCGCCCCGCCATCATCGTTCCTCATTTATTGCGTTTTTTGGCCAAAAAATAAGAATTCCGCTCGAATTCCATATTTTTGTGTGCTATTGCCCACGCCTTCCGAGTGGGCCGGGCCGCTGGACTCGGATCGCCTAAAAAATTTTCGGGCCATCAATTAAGACCTAAGGAACCATAGTCACCATCTCGCCATGATCGTTCCTCATTTTTTGCATTTTTTGGCCAAAAAACTAGAATTTCGCCTGATTCCCATATTTTTGTGTGCTATCGCCCACGCTTTCCGAGTGGGTCGGGCCCCCGGAGCCGGATCGCCTAAAATTTTTTGGACTATCAAATACGACCTAAGGAACCATAGTCACCGCCCTGCCAAGATCGTTCCTAGTCTTTTGCGTTTTTCAGCCAAAAAACTAGAATTTCGCGCGATTTCCATATTTTCGTGTGCTTTAGCCCACGCCTTCCAAGGGGTCCCGGGAACCCCGAACCCCGATCGCCTAAAAATTGTCCGAGCCATCAAATATGACCTAAGGAACCATAGTAACCACCCCGCCATGATCGTTCCTCATTTTTTGAGTTTTTCGGCCAAACAACTAGAATTCCGCGCGATTCCCATATTTTTGTGTGTTATAGCCCACGCCTTTCGAGTGGTCCCGGAACCTCCTGACCCCTATCGCCTAAAATTTTTCCGGACTATCAAATACGACCTAAGGAACCATAGTATCCGCCCCGCAATGATCGTTCCTCATTTTTTGCGTTTTTCGGCAAAACAACTAGAATTCCGCGCGATTCCCATATTTGTGTGTGTTATAGCCCACGCCTTCCGAGTGGTCCCGAGACCTCCGGACCCATATCGCCTAATATTTTTCCGGGCCATCAAATATGACCTAAGGAACCATAGTCACCGCCCCGCCATGATCGTTCCTCATTTATTGCGTTTTTCGGGCAAAAAACTAGAATTCCGCTCGATTATCATATTTTTGTGTGCTATTTCCCACGCCTTTCGAGTGGGCCAGGCCGCCGGTCTCCTATCGCCTAAAATTTTTTCGGACTATCAAATAAGACCTAAGGATCCATAGTCACCGCCCAGCCATGATCGTTCCTAGTTTTTTTCCGTTTTTCGGCCAAAAAACTAGAATTTCGCGCGATTCCCATATTTTCGTGTCCTATAGCTCACGCCTTCCAAGTGAACCCGGGAACTCCAGACCCCTATCGCCTAAAATTTTTCCAGACTATCAAATACGACCTAAGGAACCGTAGTCACCGCCCAGCCATGATCATTCCTCATTTGTTTCATTTTTTGGCAAAAAAATTAGAATTCCGCCCGATTACAATATTTTTGCGTGCTATTGCCCACCCTTCCAAGTGGTTCCGGGACCCCCGGACCCCGATCGCCTAAAATTTTTCTGGGCCGTCAAATACGACCTAAGGAACCATAGTAACCGCCCCGCCATCATCGTTTCTCATTTTTTGCATTTTTCGGCCAAAAAACTAGAATTACGCCCGATTCCCATATTTTCGTGTGCTATATCCACGCCTTCCAAGTGGTCCGGGGAGCCGCGGACCCCGATCGCCTAAAATTTTTCCGGACTATCAAATACGACTTAAGGTACCATAGTCACCGCCCCACCATGATCGTTCCAAATGCTTTGCATTTTTCGGCCAAAAAACTAGAACTCCGCGCGATTTGCATATTTTCGTGTGCTATAGCTTACGCCTTCCGAGTGGTCCCGGGAGCCGTGGACCCCGATCGCCTAAAATTTTCCGGGCCATCAAATACAACCTAAGGAACCATAGTCACCGCCCCGCCATCATCGTTCCTTATTTATTGCGTTTTTCGGCCAAAAAACAAGAATTCCGCTCGAATTCCATATTTTTGTGTGCTATTGCCCACGCCTTCCGAGTGGGCCGGGCCGCTGGACTCGGATCGCCTAAAAAATTTTCGGGCCATCAATTAAACCTAAGGAACCATAGTCACCATCTCGCCATGATCGTTCCTCATTTTTTGCATTTTTTGGCCAAAAAACTAGAATTTCGCCTGATTCCCATATTTTTGTGTGCTATCGCCCACGCTTTTCGAGTGGGTCGGGCCCCCGGAGCCGGATCGCCTAAAAATTTTCTGGACTATCAAATACGACCTAAGGAACCATAGTCACCGCCCCGCCATGATCGTTCCTAGTCTTTTGCGTTTTTCAGCCAAAAAACTAGAATTTCGCGCGATTTCCATATTTTCGTGTGCTTTAGCCCACGCCTTCCAAGGGGTCCCGGGAACCCCGAACCCCGATCGCCTAAAAATTGTCCGGGCCATCAAATACAAACTAAGGAACCATAGTAACCACCCCGCCATGATCGTTCCTCATTTTTTGCGTTTTTCGGCCAAACAACTAGAATTCCGCGCGATTCCCATATTTTTGTGTGTTATAGCCCACACCTTCCGAGTGGTCCCGGGACCTCAGGACCCCTATCACCTAAAATTTTTCCGGACTATCAAATACGACCTAAGGAACCATAGTCACCGCCCAGCCATGATCATTCCTCATTTGTTGCGTTTTTTGGCCAAAAATCTAGAATTCCGCCCGATTGCAATATTTTTGTGTGCTATTGCCCACCCTTCCCAATGGTTCCGGGAACTTCGGACCCCGATCGCCTAAAATTTTTCCAGGCCGTCAAATACGACCTAAGGAACCATAGTAACCGCCCCGCCATCATCGTTTCTCATTTTTTGCTTTTTTCGGCCAAAAAACTAGAATTACGCCCGATTCCCATATTTTCGTGTGCTATACCCACGCCTTCCAAGTGGTCCGGGGAGCCGCGGACCCCGATCGCCTAAAATTTTTCTGGACTATCAAATACGACCTAAGGTACCATAGTCACCGCCCCACCATGATCGTTCCAAATGCTTTGCATTTTTCGGCCAAAAAACTAGAACTCCGCGCGATTTGCTTATTTTCGTGTGCTATAGCTTACGCCTTCCGAGTGGTCCCGGGAGCCGTGGACCCCGATCGCCTAAAATTTTCCGGGCCATCAAATATGACCTAAGGAAGCATAGTCACCGCCCCGCCATGATCGTTCCTCATTTATTGCATTTTTCGGCAAAAAAACTAGAATTCCGCTCAATTACCATATTTTTGTGTGCTATTGCCCACGCCTTCCGAGTGGGCCGAACCGCCGAACTCGGATCGCCTAAAAAATTTTTGGGCCATCAATTAGGACCTAAGGAACCATAGTCACCGCCTCGCCATGATCGTTTCTCATTTTTTGCATTTTTTGGACAATAAACTATAATTATGCCCGATTGTCATATTTTTGTGTGCTATCGCCCACGCCTTCCGAGTGGGTCGGTCCCCCCGGAGATGGATCGTATAAAAATTTTTCGGACTATCAAATACGACCTAAGGAACCATAGTCACCGCCCCACCATGATCGTTCCTAGTCTTTTGCGTTTTTCAGCCAAAAAACTAGAATTTCGCGCGATTTCCATATTTTCGTGTGCTTTAGCCCACGCCTTCCAATGGGTCCCGGGAACCCCGAACCCCGATCGCCTAAAAATTTTCCGGGCCATCAAATACGCTCTAAGGAACCATAGTAACCACCTCGCCATGATCGTTCCTCATTTTTTGCGTTTTTCGGCCAAACAACTAGAATTCTGCGCGATTCCCATATTTTTGTGTGTTATAGCCCACGCCTTCCGAGTGGTCCCGGGACCTCCTGACCCCTATCGCCTAAAATTTTTCCGGACTATCAAATATGACCTAAGGAACCATAGTATCCGCCCTACCATGATCGCTCCTCATTTTTTGGATTTTTCGGCCAAACAATTAGAATTCCGCGCGATTCTCATATTTTTGTGTGTTAAAGTCCACGCCTTCCGAGTGGTCCCGGGACCTCCGGACCCCTATCGCCTAATATTTTTCCGGACTATCAAATAAGACCTAAGGAACCATAGTCACCGCCCGCCATGATAGTTCCTCATTTATTGCATTTTTCGGCCAAAAAACTAGAATTCCGCTCGATTACCATATTTTAGTGTGCTATTGCCCACGCCTTCCTAGTGGTCCCAAGAGCCGCGGAAACCGATCGCCTAAAATTTTTTCGGGCAATCAAATACGACCTAAGGAACCATAGTATCCGCCCGGCTATGATTGTTCCTTATTTTTTGCATTTTTCGGCCAAACAACTAGAATTACACGCGATTCCCATATTTTTGTGTTATAGCCCACACCTTCCGAGTGGTCCCGGGACCTTCGGACCCATATCGCCTAAAAATTTTCTGGACTATCAAATACGACCTAAGGAACCATAGTATCCGCCCCGCCATGATCGTTCCTCATTTTTTGCGTTTTCGGCCAAACAACTTGAATTCCGCGCGATCCCTTATTTTTGTGTGTTATAGCCCACGCCTTCCGAGTGGTCCCGGGACCTCCGGACCCCTATCGCCTAATATTTTTCCGGACTATCAAATAAGACGTAAGGAACCATAGTCACCGCCACGCCATGATCGTTCCTCATTTATTGCGTTTTTCGGCCAAAAAACTAGAATTCCGCTCGATTACCATATTTTTGTGTGCTATTGCCCACGCTTTCCTAGTGGTCCCAAGATTCGCGGACCCCGATCGCCTAAAAATTTTTCGGGCAATCAAATACGACCTAAGGAACCATAGTATCCTCCCCGCCATGATCGTTCCTTATTTTTTGCGTTTTTCGGCCAAACAACTAGAATTACACGCGATTCCCATATTTTTGTGTTATAGCCCACACCTTCCGAGTGGTCCCGGGACCTCCGGACCCCTATCGCCTAAAATTTTTCCGGACTATCAAATACGACCTAAGGAACCATAGTATCCGCCCCGCCATGATCATTCCTCATTTTTTGTATTTTCGGCCAAACAACTAGAATTCCGTGCGATCCCATATTTTTGTGTGTTATAGCCCACGCCTTCCGAGTGGTCCCGGGTCTCCGGACCCCTATCGCCTAAAATTTTTCCGGACTATCAAATAAGACCTAAGGAACCATAGTCACCGCCCAGCCATGATCGTTCCTAGTTTTTTCCTGTTTTTCGGCCAAAAAACTAGAATTCCGCGCGATTCCCATATTTTCGTGTCCTATAGCCCACGCCTTCCAAGTGAACCCGGGAACTCCAGACCCCTATCGCCTAAAATTTTTCCAGACTATCAAATACGACCTAAGGAACCATAGTCACCACCCAGCCATGATCATTCCTCATTTGTTACGTTTTTTGGCCAAAAAACTAGAATTCTGCCCGATTACAATATTTTTGCGTGCTATTGCCCACCCTCCCAAGTGGTTCCGGGACCCCCGGATCCCGATCGCCTAAAATTTTTCCGGGCCATCAAATACGACCTAAGGAACCATAGTAACCGCCCCGCCATCATCGTTTCTCATTTTTTGCATTTTTCGGCCAAAAAACTAGAATTACGCCCGATTCCCATATTTTCGTGTGCTATATCCACGCCTTCCAAATGGTCCGGGGAGCCGCGGACCCCGATCGCCTAAAATTTTTCCGGACTATCAAATACGACCTAAGGTACCATAGTCACCGCCCCACCATGATCGTTCCAAATGCTTTGCATTTTTCGGCCAAAAAACTAGAACTCCGCGCGATTTGCATATTTTCGTGTGCTATAGCTTACGCCTTCCGAGTGGTCCTGGGAGCCGTGGACCCCGATCGCCTAAAATTTTCCGGGCCATCAAATACAACCTAAGGAACCATAGTCACCGCCCCGCCATCATCGTTCCTCATTTATTGCGTTTTTCGGCCAAAAAACAAGAATTCTGCTCGAATTTCATATTTTTGTGTGCTATTGCCCACGCCTTCCGAGTGGGCCGGGCCGCTGGACTCGGATCGCCTAAAAAATTTTTGGGCCATCAATTTAGACCTAAGGAACCATAGTCACCATCTCGCCATGATCGTTCCTCATTTTTTGCATTTTTTGGCCAAAAAACTAGAATTTCGCCCGATTCCCATATTTTTGTGTGCTATTGCCCACGCCTTCCGAGTGGGTCGGGCCCCCGGAGCCGGATCGCCTAAATATTTTCCGGACTATCAAATACGACCTAAGGAATTATAGTCACCGCCCCGCCATGATCGTTCCTAGTCTTTTGCGTTTTTCAGCCAAAAAACTAGAATTTCGCGCGATTTCCATATTTTCGTGTGCTTTAGCCCACGCCTTCCAAGGGGTCCCGGGAACCCCGAACCCCGATCGCCTAAAAATTGTCCGGGCCATCAAATACGACCTAAGGAAACATAGTAACCACCCCGCCATGATCGTTCCTCATTTTTTGCGTTTTTCGGCCAAACAACTAGAATTCCGCGCGATTCCCATATTTTTGTGTGTTATAGCCCACGCCTTCCGAGTGGTCACGGGACCTCCTGACCCCTATCGCCTAAAATTTTTCCCGATTTTCAAATACGATCTAAGGAACCATAGTATCCGCCCTGCAATGATCGTTCCTCATTTTTTGCGTTTTTGGCAAAACAACTAGAATTCCGCGCGATTCCCATATTTTTGTGTGTTATAGCCCACGCCTTCCGAGTGGTCCCGGGACCTCCGGACCCCTATCGCCTAATATTTTTCCGGGCCATCAAATATGACCTAAGGAACCATAGTCACTGCCCCGCCACGATCGTTCCTCATTTATTGTGTTTTTCGGCCAAAAAACTAGATTTCCGCTCGATTACCATATTTTTGTGTGCTATTGCCCACGCCTTCCGAGTGGGCCAGGCCGCCGGTCTCGGATCGCCTAAAAAATTTCCGGGCCATCAATTAAGACCTAAGGAACCATAGTCACCACCTCGCCATGATCGTTCCTCATTTTTTGCATTTTCTGGCCAAAAAACTAGAATTCCGCCCTATTCCCATATTTTTGTGTGCTATCGCCCACGCCTTCCGAGTTGGTCGGGCCCTCCTGTGCCGAATCGCCTAAAAAAATTTCGGACTATCAAATACGACCTAAGGAACCATAGGCACCGCCCCGCCATGATCGTTCCTCATTTTTTGCGTTTTTCGGACAAACAACTAGAATTCTGCGCGATTCCAATATTTTTGTGTGTTATAGCCCACGCCTTCCGAGTGGTCCCGGGACCTCCGGACCCCTATCGCCTAAAATTTTTCCGGACTATCAAATATGACCTAAGGAACCATAGTCACCGCCCAGCTATGATCATTCCTCATTTGTTGCATTTTTTGGCCAAAAACTAGAATTCCGCCCGATTATAATATTTTTGTGTGCTATTGCCCACCCTTCCATGTGGTTCCGGGACCCCCGGACCCCGATCGCCTAAAATTTTTCCGGGCCGTCTAATATGACACGAAATTTTTCCATGTGGTTTCTCATTTTTTGCATTTTCGGCCAAAAAACTAGAATTACGCCCGATTCCCATATTTTCGTGTGCTATACCCACGCCTTCCAAGTGGTCCGGGGAGCCGCGGAGCCCGATCGCCTAAAATTTCTCCGGACTATCAAATACGACCTAAGGAACCATAGTATCCGCCCCGCCATGATCGTTCCTCATTTTTTGCATTTTTCGGCCAAACAACTAGAATTCCGCGCGATTCCCATATTTTTGTGTGTTATAGCCCACGCCTTCCGAGTGGTCCCGGGACCTCCGGACCCCTATCGCCTAATATTTTTCCGGACTATCAAATAAGACCTAAGGAACCATAGTCAGCACCCAGCAATGATCGTTCCTAGTTTTTTTCCGTTTTTCGGCCAAAAAACTAGAATTCCGCGCGATTCCCATTTTTTCGTGTCCTACAGCCCACGCCTTCCAAGTGAACCCGGGAACTCCGGACCCCTATCGCCTAAAATTTTTCCGGACTATCAAATACGACCTAAGGAATCATAGTATCCGCCACGCCATGATCGTTCCTTATTTTTTGCGTTTTTCGGCCAAACAACTAAAATTACGCGCGATTTCCATATTTTTGTGTGTTATAGCCCACACCTTCCGAGTGGTCCCGGGACCTCCGGACCCCTATCGCCTAAAATTTTTCCGGACTATCAAATACGACCTAAGGAACCATAGTATCCGCCCCGCCATGATCGTTCCTCATTTTTTGCATTTTCGGCCAAACAACTAGAATTCCGCGCGATCCCATATTTTTGTGTGTTATAGCCCACGCCTTCCGAGTGGTCCCGGGTCTCCGGACCCCTATCGCCTAAAATTTTTCCGGACTATCAAATAAGACCTAAGGAACCATAGTCACCGCCCAGCCATGATCGTTCCTAGTTTTTTTCCGTTTTTCGGCCAAAAAACTAGAATTCCGCGCGATTCCCATATTTTCGTGTCCTATAGCCCACGCCTTCCAAGTGAACCCGGGAACTCCAGACCCCTATCGCCTAAAATTTTTCCAGACTATCAAATACGACCTAAGGAACCATAGTCACCGCCCAGCCATGATCATTCCTCATTTGTTACGTTTTTTTGCCAAAAAACTAGAATTCCGCCCGATTACAATATTTTTGTGTGCTATTGCCCACCCTTCCAAGTGGTTCCGGGACCCCCGGACCCCGATCGCCTAAAATTTTTCCGGGCCGTCAAATACGACCTAAGGAACCATAGTAACCGCCCCGCCATCATCGTTTCTCATTTTTTGCATTTTTCGGCCAAAAAACTAGAATTACGCCCGATTCCCATATTTTCGTGTGCTATATCCACGCCTTCCAAGTGGTCCGGGGAGCCGCGGACCCCGATCGCCTAAAATTTTTCCGGACTATCAAATACGACCTAAGGTACCATAGTCACCGCCCCACCATGATCGTTCCAAATGCTTTGCATTTTTCGGCCAAAAAACTAGAACTCCGCGCGATTTGCATATTTTCGTGTGCTATAGCTTACGCCTTCCGAGTGGTCCCGGGAGCCGTGGACCCCGATCGCCTAAAATTTTCCGGGCCATCAAATACGACCTAAGGAACCATAATCACCGCCCCGCCATCATCGTTTCTCATTTATTGCGTTTTTCGGCCAAAAAACAAGAATTCCGCTCGAATTCCATATTTTTGTGTGCTATTGCCCACGCCATCCGAGTGCGCCGGGCCGCTGGACTCGGATCGCCTAAAAAATTTTCTGGCCATCAATTTAGACCTAAGGAACCATAGTCACCATTTCGCCATGATCGTTCCTCATTTTTTCCATTTTTGGCCAAAAAATAGAATTTCGCCCAATTCCCATATTTTTGTGTGCTATCGCCCACGCCTTCCGAGTGGGTCGGGCCCTCGGAGCCGGATCGCCTAAAAATTTTCCGAACTATCAAATACGACCTAAGGAACCATAGTCACCGCCCCGCCATGATCGTTCCTAGTCTTTTGCGTTTTTCAGCCAAAAAACTAGAATTTCGCGCGATTTTCATATTTTCGTGTGCTTTAGCCCACGCCTTCCAAGGGGTCCCGGGAACCCCGAACCCCGATCGCCTAAAAATTGTCCGGGCCATCAAATACGACCTAAGGAACCATAGTAACCACCCCGCAATGATCGTTCCTCATTTTTTGCGTTTTTCGGCCAAACAACTAGAATTCCGCGTGATTCCCAAATTTTTTTGTGTTATAGCCCACGCCTTCCGAGTGGTCCCGGGACCTCCTGACCCCTATTGCCTAAAATTTTTCCGGACTATCAAATACGACCTAAGGAACCATAGTATCCGCCCCGCAATGATCGTTCTTCATTTTTTGCGTTTTTTGGCAAAACAACTAGAATTCCGCGCGATTCCCATATTTTGGTGTGTTATAGCCCACGCCTTCCGAGTGGTCCCGGGACCTCCGGACCCCTATTGTTTAATATTTTTCTGGGCCATCAAATATGACCTAAGGAACCATAGTCACCGCCCCGCCATGATCGTTCCTCATTTATTGCGTTTTTCGCCCAAAAAACTAGAATTCCGCTCGATTACCAAATTTTTGTTTGTTATTGCCCACGCCTTCCGAGTGGGCCAGGCCGCCGGTCTCGGATCTCCTAAAAAATTTCCGGGCCATCAATTAAGACCTAAGGAACCATAGTCACTGCCTCGCCTTGATCGTTCCTCTTTTTTTGCATTTTCGTGCCAAAAAACTAGAATTCCGCCCTATTCCCATATTTTTGTGTGCTATCGCCCAAGCCTTCCGAGTGGGTCGGGCCCCCGGAGCCGAATCGCCTAAAAATTTTCCGGCCTATCAAATATGACCTAAGGAACCATAGTCACCGCCCCGCCATGATAATTGCTAGTCTTTTGCGTTTTCAGCCAAAAAACTAGAATTTCGCGCGATTTCCATATTTTCGTGTGCTTTAGCCCACGCCTTCCAAGGGGTCCCGGGAACCCCGAACCCCGATCGCCTAAAAATTTTCCGGGCCATCAAATACGACCTAAGGAACCATAGTAACCACCCCGCCATGATCGTTCCTCATTTTTTGCGTTTTTCGGCCAAACAACTAGAATTCTGCGCGATTCCCATATTTTTGTGTGTTATAGCCCACGCCTTACGAGTGGTCCCGGGACCTCCTGACCCCTATCGCCTAAAATTTTTTCGGACTATCAAATACGACCTAAGGAACTATAGTCACCGCCCAGCCATGATCATTCCTCATTTGTTGCGTTTTTTGGCCAAAAAACTAGAATTCCGCCCCGATTACAATATTTTTGTGTGCTATTGCCCACCCTTCCATGTGGTTCCGGGACCCCCGGACCCCGATCGCCGTTAAAATATTTCCGGGTCGTCAAATACGACCTAAGGAACCATAGTAACCGCCCCGCCATCATCGTTTCTCATTTTTTGTATTTTTCGGCAAAAAAACTAGAATTACGCCCGATTCACATATTTTCGTGTGCTATACCCACGCCTTCCAAGTGGTCCGGGGAGCCGCGGACCCCGACCGCCTAAAATATTTCCGGACTATCAAATACGACTTAAGGTACCATAGTCACCGCCCCACCATGATCGATCCAAATGCTTTGCATTTTTCGGCCAAAAAACTAGAACTCCGCGCGATTTGCATATTTTCGTGTGCTATAGCTTACGCCTTCCGAGTGGTCCCGGGAGCCGTGGACCCCGATCGCCTAAAATTTTCCGGGCCATCAAATACGACCTAAGGAACCATAGTCACCGCCCCGCCATGATCGTTCCTCATTTATTGCGTTTTTCGGCCAAAAAACTAGAATTCCGCTCGATTACCATATTTTTGTGTGCTATTGCCCACGCCTTCCGAGTGGGCCGGGCCGCCGGACTCGGATCGCCTAAAAATTTTCGGGCCATCAATTAAGACCTAAGGAACCATAGTCACCGCCTCGCCATGATCGTTCCTCATTTTTTGCATTTTTTGGCCAAAAAACTAGAATTCCGCCCGATTCCCATATTTTTGTGAGCTATCGCCCACGCATTCCGAGTGGGTCGGGCCCCCCGGAGCCGGATCGCCTAAAAATTATCCGGAGTATCAAATACGACCTAAGGAACCATAGTCACCGCCCCGCCATGATCGTTCCTAGTCTTTTGCATTTTTTAGCCAAAAAACTAGAATTTCGCGCGATTTCCATATTTTCGTGTGCTAAAGCCCACGCCTTCCAAGGGGTCCAGGGAAC
Organism: Nicotiana tomentosiformis; assembly: GCF_000390325.3. NCBI lineage: Eukaryota > Viridiplantae > Streptophyta > Magnoliopsida > Solanales > Solanaceae > Nicotiana > Nicotiana tomentosiformis. Next base: position 44,439 of record NW_027174727.1, on the reverse strand, counting down.
CCCGAACCCCGATCGCCTAAAAATTGTCCGGGCCATCAAATACGACCTAAGGAACCATAGTAACCACCCCGCCATGATCGTTCCTCATTTTTTGTGTTTTTCGGCAAAACAACTAGAAATCCGCGCGATTCCCATATTTTTGTGTGTTATAGCCCACGCCTTCCGAGTGGTCCCGGGACCTCCGGACCCCTATCGCCTAATATTTTTCCGGGCCATCAAATATGACCTAAGGAACCATAGTCACCGCCCCGCCATGATCGTTCCTCATTTATTGCGTTTTCCGGCCAAAAAACTAGAATTCCGCTCGATTACCATATTTTTGTGTGCTATTGCCCACCCCTTCCGAGTGGGCCGGGCCGCCGGTCTCGGATCGCCTAAAATTTTTCCGGACTATCAAATACGACCTAAGGAACCATAGTATCCGCCCTGCCATGATCGTTCCTCATTTTTTGCTTTTTTCGGCCAAACAACTAGAATTACACGCGATTCCCATATTTTTGTGTTATAGCCCACACCTTCCGAGTGGTCCCGGGACCTCCGGACCCCTATCGCCTAAAATTTTTCCGGACTATCAAATACGACCTAAGGAACCATAGTATCCGCCCCGCCATGATCGTTCCTCATTTTTTGCGTTTTCGGCCAAATAACTAGAATTCCGCACGATCCCATATTTTTGTGTGTTATAGCCCACGCCTTCCGAGTGGTCCCGGGTCTCCGGACCCCTATCGCCTAAAATTTTTCCGAACTATTAAATAAGACCTAAGGAACCATAGTCACCGCCCAGCCATGATCGTTCCTAGTTTTTTTCCGTTTTTTGGCCAAAAAACTAGAATTCCGCGCGATTCCCATATTTTCGTGTCCTATAGCCCACGCCTTCCAAGTGAACCCGGGAACTCCAGACCCCTATCGCCTAAAATTTTTCCGGACTATCAAATACGACCTAAGGACCCATAGTCACCGCCCAGCCATGATCATTCCTCATTTGTTGCATTTTTTGGCCAACTAACTAGAATTCCGCCCGATTACAGTATTTTTGTGTGCTATTGCCACCCTTCCAAGTGGTTCCGGGACCCCCGGACCCCGATCACCTAAAATTTTTCCGGGCCGTCAAATACGACCTAAGGAACCATAGTAACCGCCCCGCAATCATCGTTTCTCATTTTTTGCATTTTTTGGCCAAAAAACTAGAATTACGCCCGATTCCCATATTTTCATTTGCTATACCCAAGCCTTCCAAGTGGTCCGGGGAGCCGCGGACCCCGATCGCCTAAAATTTTTCCGTACTATCAAATACGACCTAAGGTACCATAGTCATCGCCCCACCATGATCGTTCCAAATGCTTTGCATTTTTCGGCCAAAAAACTAGAACTCCGCGCGATTTGAATATTTTCGTGTGCTATAGCTTACGCCTTCCGAGTAGTCCCGGGAGCCGTGGACCCCGATCACCTAAAATTTTTCGGGCCATCAAATACGACCTAAGGAACCATAGTCACGCCTCGCCATGATCGTTCCTCATTTATTGCATTTTTCGGCCAAACAAACTAGAATTCCGCCCGATTCCCATATTTTTGTGTGCTATCGCCCACGCCTTCCGAGTGGGTCGGGCCCCCGAAGCCGGATCGCCTAAAAATTTTCCGGACTATCAAATACGACCTAAGGAACCATAGTCACTGCCCCGCCATGATCATTCCTAGTCTTTTGCATTTTTCAGCCAAAAAGCTAGAATTTCGCGCGATTTCCATATTTTCGTGTGCTTTAGCCCACGCCTTCCAAGGGATCCCGGGAACCCCGAACCCCGATCGCCTAAAAATTGTCCGGGCCATCAAATACGACCTAAGGAACCATAGTAACCACCCCGCCATGATCGTTCCTCATTTTTTGCGTTTTTCGACCAAACAACTAGAATTCTGCGCGATTCCCATATTTTTGTGTGTTATAGCCCAAGCCTTCCGAGTGGTCCCGGGACCTCCTGACCCCTATCGCCTAAAATTTTTCCGAACTATCAAATACGACCTAAGGAACCATATTATCTGCCCCGCAATGATCGTTCCTCATTTTTTGCGTTTTTCGGCAAAACAACTAGAATTCCGCGCGATTCCCATATTTTTGTGTGTTATAGCCCACGCCTTCCGAGTGGTCCCGGGACCTCCGGACCCCTATCGCCTAATATTTTTCCGGGCCATCAAATATGACCTAAGGAACCATAGTCACCGCCCCGCCATGATCGTTCCTCATTTATTGCATTTTTCGGCCAAATATCTAGAATTCCGCTCGATTACCATATTTTTGTGTGCTATTGCCCACGCCTTCCGAGTGGGCCGGGCTGCCGGTCTCGGATCGCCTAAAATTTTTTCGGACTATCAAATACGACCTAAGGAACCATAGTATACGCCCCGCCATGATCGTTCCTCATTTTTTGCATTTTTCGGCCAAACAACTAGAATTCCGCGCGATTCCCATATTTTTGTGTGTTATAGCCCACTCCTTCCGAGTGGTCCCGGGACCTCCGGACCCCTATCGCCTAATATTTTTTCGGACTATCAAATAAGACCTAAGGAACCATAGTTACCGCCCCGCCATGATCATTCCTCATTTATTGCGTTTTTTGGCCAAAAAACTAGAATTCCGCTCGATTCCCATATTTTCGTGTCTTATAGCCCACGCCTTCCAAGAGAACCCGGGAACTCCGGACCCCTATCGCCTAAAATTTTTTCGGACTATCAAATACGACCTAAGGTACCATAGTCACCGCCCCACCATGATCGTTCCAAATGATTTGCAGTTTTCGTCAAAAAAACTAGAATTCCGCGCGATTTCCATATTTTTGTGTGCTATTGCCCACGCCTTCCGAGTGGTCCCAAGAGCCGCGAACCCCGATCGCCTAAAGTTTTTTCGGGCAATCAAATACGACCTAAGGAACCATAGTATCCGCCCCTCCATGATCGTTCCTTATTTTTTGCATTTTTCGGCCAAACAACTAGAAGTACACGCGATTCCCATATTTTTGTGTGTTATAGCCCACACCTTCCGAGTGGTCCCGGGACCTCCGGACCCCTATCGCCTAATATTTTTCCGGACTATCAAATAAGACCTATGGAACCATAGTTACCGCCCCGCCATGATCATTCCTCATTTATTGCATTTTTCGGCCAAAAAACTAGAATTCCGCTCGATTCCCATTTTTTCGTGTCCTATAGCCCACGCCTTCCAAGAGAACCCGGGAACTCCAGACCCCTTTCGCCTAAAATTTTTCCGGACTATCAAATACGACCTAAGGAACCATAGTCACCGCCCCGCCATGATCGTTCCTCATTTTTTGTGTTTTTCGGCAAAACAACTAGAATTCCGCGCGATTCCCATATTTTTGTGTGTTATAGCCCACGCCTTCCGAGTGGTCCCGGGACCCCTATCGCCTAATATTTTTCCGGGCCATCAAATATGACCTAAGGAACCATAGTCACCGCCCCGCCATGATCGTTCCTCATTTATTGCATTTTTCGGCCAAAAATCTAGAATTCCGCTCGATTACCATATTTTCGTGTCCTATAGCCCACGCCTTCCAAGAGAACCCGGGAACTCCGGACCCCTATCGCCTAAAATTTTTCCGGACTATCAAATACGACCTAAGGAACCATAGTCACCGCCCAGCCATGATCATTCCTCATTTGTTGCGTTTTTCCACCAAAACACTAGAATTCCGCCCGATTACAATATTTTTGTGTGCTATTGCCCACCCTTCCAAGTGGTTCCGGGACCCCCGGACCCCGATCGCCTAAAATTTTTCCGGCAATCAAATACGACCTAAGGAACCATAGTAACCGCCCCGCCATCATCGTTTCTCATATTTTGCATTTTTCGGCCAAAAAACTAGAATTACGCCCGATTCCCATATTTTCGTGTGCTATACCCACGCCTTCCAAATGGGCCGGGGAGTCGTGGACCCCGATCGCCTAAAATTTTTCCGGACTATCAAATACGACCTAAGGTACCATAGTCACCGCCCCACCATGATCATTCCAAATGCTTTGCATTTTTCGGCAAAAAAACTAGAACTCCGCGCGATTTGCCTATTTTAGTGTGCTATAGCTTACGCCTTCCGAGTGGTCCCGGGAGCCCTGGACCCCAATCGCCTAAAATTTTCCGGGCCATCAAATGTGACCTAAGGAACCATAGTCACCACCCCGCCATGATCGTTCCTCATTTATTGCGTTTTTCGGCCAAAAAACTAGAATTCCGCTCGATTACCATATTTTTGTGTGCTAAATAGCCCACGCCTTCCGAGTGGGCCGGGCCGCCTGTCTTGGATCGCCTAAAAAATTTTTAGGCCATCAATTAAGACCTAAGGAACCATAGTCACCGCCTCGCCATGATCGTTCCTCATTTTTTGCATTTTTCAGCCAAAAAACTAGAATTCCGCCCAATTCCCATATTTTTGTGTGCTATCGCCCACGCCTTCTGAGTGGGTCGGGCCCCCCGGAGCCGGATCGCCTAAAAATTTTCCGAACTATCAAATACGACCTAAGGAACCATAGTCACCGCCCCTCCATGATCGTTCCTAGTCTTTTGCGTTTTTCAGCCAAAACACTAGAATTTCGCGCGATTTCCATATTTTCATGTGCTTTAGCCCATGCCTTCCAAGGGGTCCCGGGAACCCCGAACCCCGATCACCTAAAACTTTTCTGGGCCATCAAATACGACCTAAGGAACCATAGTAACCACCCCGCCATGATTGTTCCTCATTGTTTGCGTTTTTCGGCCAAACAACTAGAATTCCGCCCGATTCCCATATTTTTATGTGTTATAGCCCACGCCTTCCGAGTGGTCCCGGGACCTCCGGACCCCTATCGCCTAATATTTTTCCGGGCCATCAAATATGACCTAAGGAACCATAGTCACCGCCCCGCTATGATCGTTCCTTATTTATTGCGTTTTTCGGCCAAAAAACTAGAATTCCGCTCGATTACCATATTTTTGTGTGCTATTGCCCACGCCTTCCGAGTGAGCCAGGCCGCCTGTCTCGGATCGCCTAAAAAACTTTTGGGCCATCAATTAAGACCTAAGGAACCATAGTCACCGCCTAGCCATGATCGTTCCTCATTTTTTTCATTTTTTGGCCAAAAAACTAGAATTCCGCCCGATTCCCATATTTTTGTGTGCTATCGCCCACGCCTTCCGAGTGGGTCGGGCCCCCCGGAGATGGATCGCCTAAAAATTTTCTGGACTATCAAATATGACCTAAGGAACCATAGTCACTGCCCTGCCATGATCGTTCCTAGTCATTTGCGTTTTTCAGCCAAAAAACTAGAATTTCGCGCGATTTTCATATTTTCGTGTGCTTTAGCCCACGCCTTCCAAGGGGTCCCGGGAACCCCGAACCCCGATCGCCTAAAACTTTTCCGGGCCATCAAATACAACCTAAGGAACCATTGTAACCACCCCGCCATGATCGTTCCTCACTTTTTGCGTTTTTCGGCCAAACAACTAGAATTCCGCGCGATTCCCATATTTTTGTGTGTTATAGCCCACGCCTTCCGAGTGGTCCCGGGACCTCCGGACCCCTATCGCCTAATATTTTTTTGGACTATCAAATAAGACCTATGGAACCATATTTACCGCCCCGCCATGATCATTCCTCATTTATTGCATTTTTCGGCCAAAAAACTAGAATTCCGCTCGATTCCCATATTTTCGTGTCCTATAGCCCACGCCTTCCAAGAGAACCCGGGAACTCCAGACCCCTATCGCCTAAAATTTTTCCGGACTATCAAATACGACCTAAGGAACCATAGTCACCGCCCCGCCATGATCGTTCCTCATTTTTGTATTTTTCGGCCAAAAAACTAGAATTACGCCCGATTCCCATATTTTCGTGTGCTATACCCACGCCTTCCAAGTGGGCCGGGGAGCCGCGGACCCCGATCGCCTAAAATTTTTCGGACTATCAAATACGACCTAAGGTACCATAGTCACCGCCCACCATGATCGTTCCAAATGATTTGCATTTTTCGTCAAAAAAACTAGAATTCCGCGCGATTTCCATATTTTTGTGTGCTATTGCCCACGCCTTCCGAGTGGTCCCAAGAGCCGCGGACCCCGATCGCCTAAAGTTTTTTCGGGCAATCAAATACGACCTAAGGAACCATAGTATCCGCCCCTCCATGATCGTTCCTTATTTTTTGCATTTTTCGGCCAAACAACTAGAAGTACACGCGATTCCCATATTTTTGTGTGTTATAGCCCACGCCTTCCGAGTGGTCCCGGGACCTCCGGACCCCTATCGCCTAATATTTTTCCGGACTATCAAATAAGACCTAAGGAACCATAGTCACCGCCCATCAATGATCGTTCCTAGTTTTTTTCCATTTTTCGGCCAAAAAACTAGAATTCCGCGCGATTCCCATTTTTTCGTGTCCTATAGCCCACGCCTTCCAAGTGAACCCGGGAACTCCGGACCCCTATCGCCTTAAATTTTTCCAGACTATCAAATACGACCTAAGGAATCATAGTATCCGCCACGCCATGATCGTTCCTTATTTTTTGCATTTTTCTGCCAAACAACTAGAATTCCGCGTGATTCCCATATTTTTGTGTGTTATAGCCCACGCCTTCCGAGTGGTCCCGGGACCCCCGGACCCCTATCGCCTAATATTTTTCCGGACTATCAAATAAGACCTAAGGAACAATAGTTACCGCCCCGCCATGATCGTTCCTCATTTATTGCATTTTTCGGCCAAAAAACTAGAATTCCGCTCGATTCCCATATTTTCGTGTCCTATAGCCCACGCCTTCCAAGAGAACCCGGGAACTGTGGACCCCTATCGCCTAAAAGTTTTCCGGACTATCAAATACGACCTAAGGAACCATAGTCACTGCCCAGCCATGATCATTCCTCATTTGTTGCGTTTTTTGGCCAAAAAACTAGAATTTCGCCCGATTATAATATTTTTGTGTGCTATTGCCCACCCTTCCAAGTGTTTCCGGGACCCCCGGACCCCGATCGCCTAAAATTTTTACGGGCCATCAAATACGACCTAAGGAACCATAGTAACCTCCCCGCCATCATCGTTTCTCATTTTTTGCATTTTTCGGCCAAAAAACTAGAATTACGCCCGATTCCCATATTTTCGTGTGCTATACCCACGCCTTCCAAATGGGTCGGGGAGTCGTGGACCCCGATCGCCTAAAATTTTTCCGGACTATCAAATACGACCTAAGGTACCATAGTCACCGCCCCACCATGATCGTTCCAAATGCTTTGGATTTTTCTGCAAAAAAACTAGAACTCCGCGCGATTTGCCTATTTTAGTGTGCTATAGCTTACGCCTTCCGAGTGGTCTCGGGAGCCGTGGACCCCGATCGCCTAAAATTTTCCGGGCCATCAAATATGACCTAAGGAACCATAGTCACCGCCCCGCCATGATCGTTCCTCATTTATTGCGTTTTTCGGCCAAAAAACTAGAATTCCGCTCGATTACCATATTTTTGTGTGCTATTGCCCACGCCTTCCGAGTGGGCCGGGCCGCCTGTCTCGGATCGCCTAAAAAATGTTTGGGCCATCAATTAAGACCTAAGGAACCATAGTCACCGCCTCGCCATGATCGTTCCTCATTTTTTTCATTTTTTGGACAAAAAAATAGAATTCTGCCCGATTCCCAGATTTTTGTGTGCTATCGCCCACGCCTTCCGAGTGGGTCGGGCCCCCCGGAGCCGGATCGCCTAAAAATTTTCCGGACTATCAAATACGACCTAAGGAACCATAGTCACCGCCCCGCCATGATCGTTCCAAGTCTTTTGCGTTTTTCAGCCAAAAAATAAGAATTTCGCGCGATTTCCATATTTTCATGTGCTTTAGCCCACTACTTCCAAGGAGTCCCGGGAACCCCGAACCCCGATCGCCTAAAACTTTTCCGGGCCATCACATACAACCTAAGGAACGATAGTAACCACCCCGCCATGATCGTTCCTCATTCTTTGCGTTTTTCGGCCAAACAACTAGAATTCCGCCCGATTCCCATATTTTTGTGTGTTATAGGCCACGCCTTCCGAGTGGTCCCGGGACCTCCTGACCCCTATCGCCTAAAAATTTTCCAGACTATCAAATACGACCTAAGGAACCATAGTATCCGCCCCTCCATGATCGTTCCTCATTGTTTGCGTTTTTCGGCCAAACAACTAGAATTCCGCCCGATTCCCATATTTTTATGTGTTATAGCCCATGCCTTCCGAGTGGTCCCGGGACCTCCGGACCCCTATCGCCTAATATTTTTCCGGGCCATCAAATATGACCTAAGGAACCATAGTTGCCGCCCCGCCTTGATCGTTCCTCATTTATTGCGTTTTTCGGCCAAAAAACTAGAATTCCGCTCGATTACCATATTTTTGTGTGCTATTGCCCATGCCTTCCGAGTGAGCCAGGCCGCCTGTCTCGGATCGCCTAAAAATTTTTGGGCAATCAATTAAGACCTAAGGAACCATTGTCACTGCCTCGCCATGATCGGTCCTAATTTTTTTCATTTTTTGGCCAAAAAACTAGAATTCCGCCCGATTCCCATATTTTTGTGTGCTATCGCCCACGCCTTCCGAGTGGGTCGGGCCCCCGGAGACGGATCGCCTAAAAATTTTCCGGACTATCAAATACGACCTAAGGAACCATAGTCACCGCCCTGCCATGATCGTTCCTAGTCTTTTGCGTTTTTCAGCCAAAAAACTAGAATTTCGCACGATTTTCATATTTTCGTGTGCTAAAGCCCACGCCTTCCAAGGGGTCCCAGGAACCCCGAACCCCGATCGCCTAAAACTTTTCCGGGCCATCAAATACGACCTAAGGAACCATAGTAACCACCCCGCCATGATCGTTCCTCATTTTTTGCGTTTTTCGGCCAAACAACTAGAATTCCGCGCGATTCCCATATTTTTGTGTGTTATAGCCCACGCCTTCCGAGTGGTCCCGGGACCTCCGGACCCCTATCGCCTAATATTTTTTCGGACTATCAAATAAGACCTATGTAACCATAGTTACCGCCCCGCCATGATCATTCCTCATTTATTGCATTTTTCGGCCAAAAAACTAGAATTCCGCTCGATTCCCATATTTTCGTGTCCTATAGCCCACGCCTTCCAAGAGAACCCGGGAACTCCAGACCCCTATCGCCTAAAATTTTTCCGGACTATCAAATACGACCTAAGGAACCATAGTCACCGCCCCGCCATGATCGTTCCTCATTTATTGCGTTTTTCGGCCAAAAAACTAGAATTCCGCCCGATTCCCATATTTTTGTGTGCTATCGCCCACGCCTTCCGAGTGGGTCGGGCCCCCGAAGCCGGATCGCCTAAAAATTTTCCGGACTATCAAATACGACCTAAGGAACCATAGTCACCGCCCCGCCATGATCGTTCCTAGTCTTTTGCGTTTTTCAGCCAAAAAACTAGAATTTCGCGCGATTTCCATATTTTCGTGTGCTTTAGCCCACGCCTTCCAAGGGGTCCCGGGAACCCCGAACCCCGATCGCCTAAAAATTGTCCGGGCCATCAAATACGACCTAAGGAACCATAGTAACCACCCCGCCATGATCGTTCCTCATTTTTTGCGTTTTTCGACCAAACAACTAGAATTCTGCGCGATTCCCATATTTTTATGTGTTATAGCCCAAGCCTTCCGAGTGGTCCCGGGACCTCCTGACCCCTATCGCCTAAAAGTTTTCCGGACTATCAAATACGACCTAAGGAACCATAGTATCAGCCCTGCAATGATCGTTCCTCATTTTTTGTGTTTTTCGGCAAAACAACTAGAATTCCACGCGATTCCCATTTTTTTGTGTGTTATAGCCCACGCCTTCCGAGTGGTCCCGGGACCTCCGGACCCCTATCGCCTAATATTTTTCCGGGCCATCAAATATGACCTAAGGAACCATAGTCACCGCCCCACCATGATCGTTCCTCATTCATTGCGTTTTTCGGCCAAAAATCTAGAATTCCGCTCGATTACCATATTTTCGTGTCCTATAGCCCACACCTTCCAAGAGAACCCGGGAACTCCGGACCCCTATCGCCTAAAATTTTTCCGGACTATCAAATACGACCTAAGGAACCATAGTCACCGCCCAGCCATGATTGTTCCAAGTCTTTTGCGTTTTTTGACCAAAAAACTAGAATTTCGCCCGATTACAATATTTTTGTATGCTATTGCCCACCCTTCCAAGTGGTTCCGGGACCCCCGGACCCCGATCGCCTAAAAGTTTTCCGGCAATCAAATACGACCTAAGGAACCATAGTAACCGCCCCGCTATCATCGTTTCTCATTTTTTGCATTTTTCGGCCAAAAAACTAGAATTACGCCCGATTCCCATATTTTCGTGTGCAATACCCACGCCTTCCAAATGGGCCGGGGAGTCGTGGACCCCGATCGCCTAAAATTTTTCCGGACTATCAAATGCGACCTAAGGTACCATAGTCACCGCCCCACCATGATCATTCCAAATGCTTTGCATTTTTCGGCAAAAAAACTAGAACTCCGCGCGATTTGCCTATTTTAGTGTGCTATAGCTTACGCCTTCAGAGTGGTCCCGGGAGCCGTGGACCCCGATCGCCTAAAATTTTCCGGGCCATCAAATATGACCTAAGGAACCATAGTCATCGCCCCGCCATGATCGTTCCTCATTTATTGCGTTTTTCGGCCAAAAAACTAGAATTCCGCTCGATTACCATATTTTTGTGTGCTAAATAGCCCACGCCTTCCGAGTGGGCCGGGCCGCCTGTCTCGGATCGCCTAAAAAATTTTTGGGCCATCAATTAAGACCTAAGGAACCATAGTCACCTCCTCACCATGATCGTTCCTTATTTTTTGCATTTTTCAGCCAAAAAACTAGAATTCCGCCCGATTCCCATATTTTTGTGTGCTATCGCCCACGCCTTCTGAGTGGGTCGGGCCCCCCGGAGCCGGATCTCCTAAAAATTTTCCGAACTATCAAATACGACCCAAGGAACCATAGTCACCGCCCCTCCATGATCGTTCCTAGTCTTTTGCGTTTTTCAGCCAAAAAACTAGAATTTCGCGCGATTTCCATATTTTCATGTGCTTTAGCCCACGCCTTCCAAGGGGTCCCGGGAACCCCGAACCCCGATCACCTAAAACTTTTCTGGGCCATAGAATACGACCTAAGGAACCATAGTAACCACCCCGCCATGATTGTTCCTCATTGTTTGCGTTTTTCGGCCAAACAACTAGAATTTCGCCTTTTTATGTGTTATAGCCCACGCCTTCCGAGTGGTCCCGGGACCTCCGGACCCCTATCGCCTAATATTTTTTTGGGCCATCAAATATGACCTAAGGAACCATAGTCACCGCCCCGCTATGATCGTTCCTCATTTATTGCGTTTTTCGGCCAAAAAACTAGAATTCCGCTCGATTACCATATTTTTGTGTGTTATTGCCCACGACTTCCGAGTGAGCCAGGCCGCCTGTCTCGGATCGCCTAAAAAAATTTTGGGCCATCAATTAATACCTAAGGAACCATAGTCACCGCCTAGCCATGATCGTTCCAAATGCTTTGCATTTTTCGGCAAAAAAACTAGAACTCCGCGCGATTTGCCTATTTTAGTGTGCTATAGCTTACGCCTTCCGAGTGGTCCCGGGAGCCGTGGACCCCGATCGCCTAAAATTTTCCGGGCCATCAAATATGACCTAAGGAACCATACTCACCGCCTCGCCATGATCGTTCCTCATTTTTTTCATTTTTTGGCCAAAAAACTAGAATTCCGCCCGATTCCCATATTTTTGTGTGCTATCGCCCACGCCTTCCGAGTGGGTCGGCCCACCCGGAGACGGATCGCCTAAAATTTTTCAGGACTATCAAATATGACCTAAGGAACCATAGTCACTGCCCTGCCATGATCGTTCCTAGTCTTTTGCGTTTTTCAGCCAAAAAACTAGAATTCCGCGCGATTTCCATATTTTCGTGTGCTTTAGCCCACGCCTTCCAAGGGGTCCCAGGAACCCCGAACCCCGATCGCCTAAAACTTTTCCGGGCCATCAAATACGACCTAAGGAACCATAGTAACCACCCCGCCATGATCGTTCCTCATATTTTGCGTTTTTCGGCCAAACAACTAGAATTCCGCGCGATTCCCATATTTTTGTATGTTATAGCCCCGCCTTCCGAGTGGTCCCGGGACCTCCGGACCCCTATCGCCTAATATTTTTTCAGACTATCAAATAAGACCTATGGAACCATAGTTACCGCCCCGCCATGATCATTCCTCATTTATTGCATTTTTCGGCCAAAAAACTAGAATTCCGCTCGATTCCCATATTTTCGTGTCCTATAGCCCACGCCTTCCAAGAGAACCCGGGAACTCCAGACCCCTATCGCCTAAAATTTTTCCGGACTATCAAATACGACCTAAGGAACCATAGTCACCGCCCCGCCATGATCGTTCCTCATTTTTGCGTTTTTCGGCCAAAAAACTAGAATTCCGCCCGATTCCCATATTTTTGTGTGCTATCGCCCACGCCTTCCGAGTGGGTCGGGCCCCCGAAGCCGGATCGCCTAAAAATTTTCCGGACTATCAAATACGACCTAAGGAACCATAGTCACCGCCCCGTCATGATCGTTCCTAGTCTTTTGCGTTTTTCAGCCAAAAAACTAGAATTTCGCGCGATTTCCATATTTTCGTGTGCTAAAGCCCACGCCTTCCAAGGGGTCCCGGGAACCCCGAACCCCGATCGCCTAAAAATTGTCCGGGCCATCAAATACGACCTAAGGAACCATAGTAACCACCCCGCCATGATCGTTCCTCATTTTTTGCGTTTTTCGACCAAACAACTAGAATTCTGCGCGATTCCCATATTTTTGTGTGTTATAGCCCAAGCCTTCCGAGTGGTCCCGGGACCTCCTGACCCCTATCGCCTAAAATTTTTCTGAACTATCAAATACGACCTAAGGAACCATATTATCCGCCCCGCAATGATCGTTCCTCATTTTTTGCATTTTTCGGCAAAACAACTAGAATTCCGCGCGATTCCCATATTTTTGTGTGTTATAGCCCACGCCTTCCGAGTGGTCCCGGGACCTCCGGACCCCTATCGCCTAATATTTTCCGGGCCATCAAATATGACCTAAGGAACCATAGTCACCGCCCCGCCATGATCGTTCCTCATTTATTGCGTTTTTTGGCCAAATATCTAGAATTCCGCTCGATTACCATATTTTTGTGTGCTATTGTCCACGCCTTCCGAGTGGGCCGGGCTGCCGGTCTCGGATCGCCAAAATTTTTTTCGGACTATCAAATACGACCTAAGGAACCATAGTATCCGCCCCGCCATGATCGTTCCTCATTTTTTGTTTTTTTCGGCCAAACAACTAGAATTCCGCGCGATTCCCATATTTTTGTGTGTTATAGCCCATGCCTTCCGAGTGGTCCCGGGACCTCCGGACCCCTATCGCCTAATATTTTTTCGGACTAGCAAATAAGACCTAAGGAACCATAGCAACTCCCCCGCCATGATCGTTCCTCATTTATTGCGTTTTTCGGCCAAAAAACTAGAATTCCGCTCGATTCCCATATTTTCGTGTCCTATAGCCCACGCCTTCCAAGAGAACCCGGGAACTCCGGACTCCTATCGCCTAAAATTTTTTCGGACTATCAAATACGACCTAAGGAACCATAGTCACCGCCCAGCCATGATTGTTCCTAGTCTTTTGCGTTTTTTGGCCAAAAAACTAGAATTTCGCCCGATTACAATATTTTTGTGTGCTATTGCCCACCCTTCCAAGTGGTTCCGGGACTCCCGGACCCCGATCGCCTAAAATTTTTCCGGCCATCAAATATGACCTAAGGAACCATAGTAACCGCCCCGCCATCATCGTTTCTCATTTTTTGCATTTTTCGGCCAAAAAACTAGAATTACGCCCGATTCCCATATTTTCGTGTGCTATACCCACGCCTTCCAAATGGGCCGGGGAGTCGTGGACCTCGATCGCCTAAAATTTTTCAGGACTATCAAATACGACCTAAGGTACCATAGTCACCGCCCCACCATGATCGTTCCAAATGCTTTGCATTTTTCGGCAAAAAAACTAGAACTCCGCGCGATTTGCCTATTTTAGTGTGCTATAGCTTACGCCTTCCGAGTGGTCCCGGGAGCCGTGGACCCCGATCGCCTAAAATTTTCCGGGCCATCAAATATGACCTAAGGAACCATAGTCACCGCCCCGCCATGATCGTTCCTCATTTATTGCGTTTTTCGGCCAAAAAACTAGAATTCCGCTCGATTACCATATTTTTGTGTGCTATTGCCCACGCCTTCCGAGTGGGCCGGGCCGCCTGTCTCGGATCGCCTAAAAAAGTTTTGGGCCAGAAATTAAGACCTAAGGAACCATAGTCACCGCCTCGCCATGATCGTTCCTCATTTTTTGCATTTTTTGGCCAAAAAACTAGAATTCCGCCCGATTCCCATATTTTTGTGTGCTATCGCCCACGCCTTCCGAGTGGGTCGGGCCCCCCGGAGCCGGATCGCCTAAAAATTTTCGGGACTATAAAATACGACCTAAGGAACCATAGTTACTGCCCCGCCATGATCGTTCCTAGTCTTTTGCGTTTTTCAGCCAAAAAACTAGAATTTCGCGCGATTTCCATATTTTCATGTGCTTTAGCCCACGCCTTCCAAGGGGTCCATGGAACCCCGAACCCCGATCGCCTAAAACTTTTCCGGGCCATCAAATACGACCTTAGGAACCATAGTAACCACCCCGCCATGATTGTTCCTCATGTTTTGCGTTTTTCGGCCAAACAACTAGTATTCCGCCCGATTCCCATATTTTTGTGTGTTATAGGCCACGCCTTCCGAGTGGTCCCGGGACCTCCTGACCCCTATCGCCTAAAATTTTTCCGGACTATCAAATACAACCTAAGGAACCATAGTATCCGCCCCGTCATCATCGTTCCTCATTTTTTGCGTTTTTCGGCCAAACAACTAGAATTCCGCGCGATTCCCATATTTTTATGTGTTATAGCCCACGCCTTCCGAGTGGTCCCGGGACCTCCGGACCCCTATCGCCTAATATTTTTCCGGGCCATCAAATATGACCTAAGGAACCATAGTCACCGCCCCGCCATGATCGTTCCTCGTTTATTGCATTTTTCGGCCAAAAAACTAGAATTCCGCTCGATTCCCATATTTTTGTGTGCTATTGCCCACGCCTTCCGAGTGGGCCAGGCCGCCTGTCTCGGATCGCCTAAAAATTTTTTGGGCCATCAATTAAGACTTAAGGAACCATACTCACCGCCTCTCCATGATCGTTCCTCATTTTTTTCTTTTTTTGGCCAAAAAACTAGAATTCCGCCCGATTCCCATATTTTTGTGTGCTATCGCCCACGCCTTCCGAGTGGGTCGGCCCACCCGGAGACGGATCGCCTAAAAATTTTCCGGACTATCAAATACGACCTAAGGAACCATAGTTACCGCCCTGCCATGATCGTTCCTAGTCTTTTGCGTTTTTCAGCCAAAAAACTAGAATTTCGCGCGATTTTCATATTTTCGTGTGCTTTAGCCCACACCTTCCAAGGGGTACCGGGAACCCCGAACCACGATCGCCTAAAACTTTTCCGGGCCATCAAATACGACCTAAGGAACCATAGTAACCACCCCGCCATGATCGTTCCTCATTTTTTGCGTTTTTCGGCCAAACAACTAGAATTCCGCGCGATTCCCATATTTTTGTGTGTTATAGCCCACGCCTTCCGAGTGGTCCCGGGACCTCCGGACCCCTATCGCCTAATATTTTTCCGAACTATCAAATAAGACCTAACGAACCATAGTCACCGCCCAGCAATGATCGGTCCTAGTTTTTTTCCATTTTTCGGCTAAAAAACTAGAATTCCGCGCGATTCCCATTTTTTCGTGTCCTATAGCCCACGCCTTCCAAGTGAACCCGGGGACTCCGGACCCCTATCGCCTTAAATTTTTCCAGACTATCAAATACGACCTAAGGAATCATAGTATCCGCCACGCCATGATCGTTGCTTATTTTTTGCGTTTTTCGGCCAAACAACTAGAATTCCGCGTGATTCCCATATTTTTGTGTGTTATAGCCCACGCCTTCCGAGTGGTCCCGGGACCCCCGGACCCCTATCGCCTAATATTTTTCCGGACTATCAAATAAGACCTAAGGAACAATAGTTACCGCCCCGCCATGATCGTTCCTCATTTATTGCATTTTTCGGCCAAAAAACTAGAATTCCGCTCGATTCTCATATTTTTGTGTCCTATAGCCCACGCCTTCCAAGAGAACCCGGGAACTGTGGACCCCTATCGCCTAAAAGTTTTCCGGACTATCAAATACGACCTAAGGAACCATAGTCACTGCCCAGCCATGATCATTCCTCATTTGTTGCGTTTTTTGGCCAAAAAACTAGAATTTCGCCCGATTACAATATTTTTGTGTGCTATTGCCCACCCTTCCAAGTGTTTCCAGGACCCCCGGACCCCGATCGCCTAAAATTTTTACGGGCCATCAAATACGACCTAAGGAACCATAGTAACTGCCCCACCATCATCGTTTCTCATTTTTTGCATTTTTCGGCCAAAAAACTAGAATTACGCCCGATTCCCATATTTTCGTGTGCTATACCCACGCCTTCCAAATGGGTCGGGGAGTCGTGGACCCCGATCGCCTAAAATTTTTCCGGACTATCAAATACGACCTAAGGTACCATAGTCACCGCCCCACCATGATCGTTCCAAATGCTTTGCATTTTTCGGCAAAAAACTAGAACTCCGCGCGATTTGCCTATTTTAGTGTGCTATAGCTTACGCCTTCCGAGTGGTCCCGGGAGCCGTGGACCCCGATTGCCTAAAATTTTCCGGGCCATCAAATATGACCTAAGGAACCATTGTCACCGCCCCGCCATGATCGTTCCTCATTTATTGTGTTTTTCGGCCAAAAAACTAGAATTCCGCTCGATTACCATATTTTTGTGTGCGCCCACGCCTTCCGAGTGGGCAGGCCGTCGGTCTCGGATCGCCTAAAAAATTTTCGGGCCATCAATTAAGACCTAAGGAACCATAGTCACCACCTCGCCATGATCGTTCCTCATTTTTTGCATTTTTTGGCCAAAAAACTAGAATCCGCTCGATTCCCATATTTTTGTGTGCTATCGCCCACGCCTTCTGAGTGGGTCGGGCCCCCCGGAGCCGGATCGCCTAAAAATTTTCCGGACTATCAAATACGACCTAAGGAACCATAGTCACCGCCCCGCCATGATCGTTCCTAGTCTTTTGCGTTTTTCAGCCAAAAAACAAGAATTTCGTGCGATTTCCATATTTTCATGTGCTTTAGCCCACGCCTTCCAAGGGGTCCCGGGAACCCTGAACCCCGATCGCCTAAAACTTTTCCGGGCCATCACATACAACCTAAGGAACCGTAGTAACCACCCCGCCATGATCGTTCCTCATTTTTTGCATTTTTCGGCCAAACAACTAGAATTCCGCCCGATTCCCATATTTTTGTGTGTTATAGGCCACGCCTTCCGAGTGGTCCTGGGACCTCCTGACCCCTATCGCCTAAAAATTTTCCGGACTATCAAATACGACCTAAGGAACCATAGTATCCGCGCCGCCATGATCGTTCCTCATTGTTTGCGTTTTTCGGCCAAACAACTAGAATTCCGCCCGATTCCCATATTTTTATGTGTTATAGCCCACGCCTTCCGAGTGGTCTCGGGACCTCCGGACCCCTATCGCCTAATATTCCGGACTATCAAATAATACCTAAGGAACCATAGTCACCGCCCCGCCATGATCGTTCCTCATTTTTTGTGTTTTTCGGCCAAACAACTAGAATTCCGCGCGATTCCCATATTTTTGTGTGTTATAGCCCACGCCTTCCGAGTGGTCCCGGGACCTCCGGACCCCTATCGCCTAATATTTTTCCGGAGTATCAAATAAGACCAAAGGAACCATAGTCATCGCCCTGTCAAGATCTTTCCACATTTTTTGCATGTTACTGAAAAAGACCTAGAATTTTGCCCGATTCCCATATTTTCGTGTGCTATACCCACGCATTCTGAGTGGTCCCAAGAGCCGCGGACCCCGATCGCCTATAATTTTTTCGGGCAATCAAATACGACCTAAGTAACCATAGTATCCTCCCCGCCATGATCGTTCCTTATTTTTTGCGTTTTTCTGCCAAACAACTAGAATTCCGCGCGATTCCCATATTTTTGTGTGTTATTGCCCACACCTTCCGAGTGGTCCCGGGGTCTCCGGACCCCTATCGCCTAAAATTTTTCCGGACTATCAAATAAGACCTAAGGAACCATAGTCACCGCCCAGCCATGATCGTTCCTAGTTTTTTCCGTTTTTCGGCCAAAAAACTAGAATTCCGCGCGATTCCCATATTTTCGTGTCCTATAGCCCACGCCTTCCAAGTGAACCCGGGAACTCCGGACCCCTATCGCCTAAAATTTTTCCGGACTATCAAATACGACCTAAGGAACCATAGTCACCGCCCAGCCATGATCATTCCTCATTTGTTGCGTTTTTCGGCCAAAAAACTAGAATTCCGCCCGATTACAATATTTTTGTGTGCTATTGCCCACCCTTCCAAGTGGTTCCGGGACCCCCGGACCCCGATCGCGTAAAATTTTTCCGGGCCGTCAAATTCGACCTAAGACACCATAGTAACCGCCCCGCCATTATCGTTTCTCATTTTTTGCATTTTTCGGTCAAAAACCTAGAATTACGCCCGATTCCCATATTTTTGGGTGCTATACCCACGCCTTCCAAGTGGTCCGAGGAGCCGCGGACCTCGATCGCCTAAAATTTTTCCGGACTATCAAATACGACCTAAGGTACCCTAGTCACCGCCTCACCATGATCGTTCCAAATGCTTTGCATTTTTCGGCCAAAAAACTAGCACTCCGCGCGATTTGCATATTTTAGTGTGCTATAGCTTACGCCTTCCGAGTGGTCCCGGGAGCCGTGGACCCCGATCGCCAAAAAATTTTTCGGGCCATAAAATATGACCGAAGGAACCATAGTCACCGCCCAGCCATGATCGTTCCTCATATATTGCGTTTTTCGACCAAAAAACTAGAATTTCGCTCGATTAACATATTTTTGTGTGCTATTGCCCACGCCTTCCGAGTGGGCCGGGGCGCCGGTCTCGGATCGCCTAAAAACTTTTCGGGCCATCAATTATGGCCTAAGGAACCATAGTCCCCGCCTAGCCATGATCGTTCCTCAGTTTTTGCATTTTCTGGCCAAAAAACTAGAATTCCGCCCGATTCCCATATTTTTGTTTGCTATCGCCCACGCCTTCCGAGTGGGTCGGGCCCCCTGGAGCCGGATCGCCTAAAACTTTTTCGGACTATCAAATACGACCTAAGGAACCATAGTCACCGCCCCGCCATGATCGTTCCTAGTCTTTTGCGTTTTTCAGCCAAAAAACTAGAATTTCGCGCGATTTCCATATTTTCGTGTGCTTTAGCCCACGCCTTCCAAGGGGTCCCGGGAACCCCGAACCCCGATCGCCTAAAAGATTTCCGGGCCATCAAATACGACCTAAGGAACCATAGTAACCACCCCACCATGATCGTTCCTCATTTTTTGCGTTTTTCGGCCAAACAACTAGAATTCCGCGCGATTCCCATATTTTTGTGTGTTATAGCCCACGCCTTCCGAGTGGTCCTGGGACCTCCTGACCCCTATCGCCTAAAATTTTTCCGGACTATCAAATACAACCTAAGGAACCATAGTATCCGCCCCGCCATGATCGTTCCTCATTTTTTGCATTTTTCGGCCAAAAAACTAGAATTACGCCCGATTCCCATATTTTCGTGTGCTATACCCACGCCTTCCAAGTGGTCCGGGGAGCCGCGGACCCCGATCGCCTAAAATTTTTCCGGACTATCAAATACGACCTAAGGTACCATAGTCACCGCCCCACCATGATCGTTCCAAATGCTTTGCATTTTTCGGCCAAAAAACTAGAACTCCGCGCGATTTGCATATTTTAGTGTGCTATAGCTTACGCCTTCCGAGTGGTCCCGGGAGCCGTGGACCCCGATCGCCTAAAATTATCCGGGCCATCAAATATGACCTAAGGAACCATAGTCACCGCCCCGCCATGATCGTTTCTCATTTATTGCATTTTTCGGCCAAAAAACTAGAATTCCACTCGATTACCATATTTTTGTGTGCGCCCACGCCTTCCGAGTGGGCCGGGCCGCCGGTCTCGGATCGCCTAAAATATTTTCGGGCCATCAGTTAAGACCTAAGGAACCATAGTCACCGCCTCGCCATGATCGTTCCTCATTTTTTGCATTTTTTGGCCAAAAAACTAGAATCCGCCCGATTCCCATATTTTTGTGTGCTATCGCCTACGCCTTCCGAGTGGGTCGGGGCCCCCGGAGCCGGATTGCCTAAAAATTTTCCGGACTATCAAATACGACCTATGGAACCATAGTCACCGCCCCTCCATGATCGTTCCTAGTCTATTGCATTTTTCAGCCAAAAAACTAGAATTTCGCGCGATTTCCATATTTTCTTGTGCTTTAGCCCACGCCTTCCAAGGGGTCCTGGGAACCCCGAACCCCGATCGCCTAAAACTTTTCCGGGCCATCAAATACGACCTAAGGAACCATAGTAACCACCCCGCCATGATCGTTCCTCATTTTTTGCGTTTTTCGGCACAACAACTAGAATTCCGCACGATTCCCATATTTTTGTGTGTTATAGCCCACGCCTTCCGAGTGGTCCGGGGACCTCCTGACCCCTATCGCCTAATATTTTTCCGGACTATCAAATACGACCTAAGGAACCATAGTCACTGCCCAGCCATGATCATTCCTCATTTGTTGCGTTTTTCGGCCAAAAAACTAGAATTCCGCCCGATTACAATATTTTTGTGTGCTATTGCCCACCCTTCCAAGTGGTTCCGGGACCCCCGGACCTCGATCACCTAAAAATTTTTCGGGGCGTCAAATACGACCTAAGGAACCATAATAACCGCCCCTCCATCATCGTTTCTCATGTTTTTCATTTTTCGGCAAAAAAACTAGAATTACGACCGATTCCCATATTTTCGTGTGCTATACCCACGCCTTCCAAGCGGTCCGAGGAGCCGCGGACCCGATCGCCTAAAATTTTTCTGGACTATCAAATACAACCTAAGGAACCATAGTCACCGCCCAGCCATGATCATTCCTCATTTGTTGCATTTTTCGGCCAAAAAACTAGAATTCCGCCCGATTACAATATTTTTGTGTGCTATTGCCCACCCTTCCAAGTGGTTCCGGGACCCCCGGACCCCGATCGCCTAAAATTTTTCCGGGCCGTCAAATACGACCTAAGGAACCATAGTAACCGCCCCGCCATCATCGTTTCTCATTTTTTGCATTTTTCGGCCAAAAAACTAGAATTACGCCCGATTCCCATATTTTCGTGTGCTATACCCACGCCTTCCAAGTGGTCCGGGGAGCCGCGGACCCCGATCGCCTAAAATTTTTCCGGACTATCAAATACGACCTAAGGTACCATAGTCACCGCCCCACCATGATCGTTCCAAATGCTTTGCATTTTTCGGCCAAAAAACTAGAACTCCGCGCGATTTGCATATTTTAGTGTGCTATAGCTTACGCCTTCCGAGTGGTCCCGGGAGCCGTGGACCCCGATCGCCTAAAATTTTCTGGGCCATCAAATATGACCTAAGAACCATAGTCACCGCCCCGCCATGATCGTTTCTCATTTATTGCATTTTTCGGCCAAAAAACTAGAATTCCACTCGATTACCATATTTTTGTGTGCGCCCACGCCTTCCGAGTGGGCCGGGCCGCCGGTCTCGGATCGCCTAAAATATTTTCGGGCCATCAGTTAAGACCTAAGGAACCATAGTCACCGCCTCGCCATGATCGTTCCTCATTTTTTGCATTTTTTGGCCAAAAAACTAGAATCCGCCCGATTCCCATATTTTTGTGTGCTATCGCCCACGCCTTCCGAGTGGGTCGGGCCCCCCGGAGCCGGATCGCCTAAAAAATTTTCGAACTATCAAATACGACCTAAGGAACCATAGTCACCGCCCCGCCATTATCATTCCTAGTCTTTTGCATTTTTCAACCAAAAAACTAGAATTTCGCGCGATTTCCATATTTTTGTGTGCTTTAGCCCACGCCTTCCAAGGGGTCCCGGGAACCCCGAACCCCGATCGCCTAAAAAATTTTCGGGCCATCAAATACGACCTAAGGAACCATAGTAACCACCCCACCATGATCGTTCCTCATTTTTTGCGTTTTTCGGCCAAACAACTAGAATTCCGCGCGATTCCCATATTTTTGTGTGTTATAGCCCACGCCTTCCGAGTGGTCCCGGGACCTCCTGACCCCTATCGCCTAATATTTTTCCGGACTATCAAAAAATACCTAAGGAACCATAGTCACCACCCCACCATGATCGTTCCTCATTTATTGCGTTTTTCGGCCAAAAAACTAGAATTCCGCGCATTTCCCATATTTTTGTGTGTTATAGCCCACGCCTTCCGAGTGGTCCCGGGACCTCCTGACCCCTATCGCCTAAAATTTTTCCAGACTATCACATACGACCTAAGGTACCATAGTCACCGCCCCACCATGATCGTTCCAAATGCTTTGCAAATTTTGGCCAAAAAACTATAACTCCGCGCGATTTGCATATTTTAGTGTGCTATAGCTTACGCCTTCCGAGTGGTCCCGGGAGCCGTGGACCCCGATCGCCTAAAATTTTCTGGGCCATCAATTAATACCTAAGGAACCATAGTCACCGCCTCGCCATGATCGTTCCTCATTTTTTGCATTTTTTGGCCAAAAATTAGAATTTCGCCCGATTCCCATATTTTTGTGTGCTATCGCCCACGCCTTCCGAGTGGGTCGGGGGCCCCCCGGAGCCGGATCGCCTAAAAATTTTCCGGACTATCAAATACGACCTAAGGAACCATAGTCACCGCCCCGCCATGATCGTTCCTAGTCCTTTGCGTTTTTCAGCCAAAAAACTAGAATTTCGCGCGATTTCCATATTTTCGTGTGCTTTAGCCCACACCTTCCAAGGGGTCCCAGGAACCCCGATCGCCTAAAAATTTTCCGGGCCATCAAATACGACCTAAGGAACCATAGTAACCACCCCACAATGATCGTTCCTCATTTGTTGCATTTTTCGGCCAAACAACTAGAATTCCGCGCGATTCCCATATTTTTGTGTGTTATAGCCCACACCTTCCGAGTGGTCCTGGGTCTCCGGACCCCTATCGCCTAAAATTTTTCCGGACTATCAAATAAGACCTAAGGAACCATAGTCACCGCCCAGCCATGATCGTTCCTAGTTTTTTCTGTTTTTCGGCCAAAAAACTAGAATTCCGCGCGATTCCCATATTTTCGTGTCCTATAGCCCACGCCTTCCAAGTGAACCCGGGAACTCCGGACCCCTATCGCCTAAAAATTTTCCGGACTATCAAATACGACCTAAGGAACCATAGTCACTGCCCCACCATGATCATTCCAAATGCTTTGCATTTTTCGGCCAAAAACCTAGAACTCCGCGCGATTTGTATATTTTAGTGTGCTATAGCTTACGCCTTCCGAGTGGTCCCGGGAGCCGTGGACCCCGATCGCCTAAAATTTTCCGGGCCATCAAATATGACCTAAGGAACCATAGTCACCGCCCCGCCATGATCGTTCCTCATTTATTGCGTTTTTCGGCCAAAAAAGTAGAATTCCGCTCGATTACCATATTTTTTTGTGCTATTGCCCACGCCTTCCGAGTGGGCCAGGCCGCCGGTCTCGGATCGCCTGAAAAATTTTTGGGCCATCAATTAAGACCTAAGGAACCATAGTTACCGCCTTGCCATGATCGTTCCTCATTTTTTGCATTTTTTGGCCAAAAACCTATAATTTAGCCCGATTCCCATATTTTTGTGTGCTATCGCCCACGCCTTCCGAGTGGGTCGGGCCCCCGGAGCCGGATCGCCTAAAAATTTTCTGGACTATCAAATACGACCTAAGGAACCATAGTCACCGCCCCCCCATGATCGTTCCTCGTCTTTTCCTTTTTTAGCCAAAAAACTAGAATTTCGCGCGATTTCCATATTTTCGTGTGCTTTAGCCCACGCCTTCCAAGGGGTCCCGGGAACTCCGAACCCTGATCGCCTAAAAATTTTCGGGCCATCAAATACGACCTAAGGAACCATAGTAACCACCCCACCATGATCGTTCCTCATTTTTTGCGTTTTTCGGCCAAACAACTAGAATTCCGCGCGATTCCCATATTTTTGTGTGTTATAGCCCACACCTTCCGAGTGGTCCCGGGACCTCCTGACCCCTATCGCCTAAAAATTTTTCGGGCCGTTAAATACGACTTAAGGAACCATAGTAACCACTTGCCATCATCGTTTCTCATTTTTTGCATTTTTCGGCCAAAAAACTAGAATTACGCCCGATTCCCATATTTTCGTGTGCAATACCCACGCCTTCCAAGTGGTCCGGGGAGCCGCGGACCCCGATCGCCTAAAAATTTTCCGGACTATCAAATACGACCTAAGGTACCATAGTCACCGCCCCACCATGATCGTTCCAAATGCTTTGCATTTTTCGGTGAAAAAACTAGAACTCCGCGCGATTTGCATATTTTAGTGTGCTATAGCTTACGCCTTCCGAGTGGTCCCGGGAGCCGTGGACCCCGATCGCCTAAAATTATCAGGGCCATCAAATATGACGTAAGGAACCATAGTCACCGCCCCGCCATGATCGTTCCTCATTTATTGCGTTTTTTGGCCAAAAAACAAGAATTCCGCTCGATTACCATATTTTTGTGTGCTATTGCCCACGCCTTCCTAGTGGGCCGGGCCGCCGGTCTCGGATCGCCTAAAAATTTTCGGGCCATCAATTAAGACCTAAGGAACCATAGTCACCGCCTCGCCATGATCGTTCCTCATTTTTTGCATTTTTTGGCCAAAAAACTAGAATTCCGCCCGATTCCCATATTTTTGTGTGCTATCGCCCATGCCTTCCGAGTGGGTCGGGCCCCCCGGAGCCGGATCGCCTAAAAATTTTCTGGAATATCAAATAGGTCCTATGGAACCATAGTCACCGCCCCGCCATGATCGTTCCTAGTCTTTTGCGTTTTTAGCCAAAAAACTAGAATTTCGCGCGATTTCCATATTTTCGTGTGCTTTAGCCCACGCCTTCCAAGGGGTCCCGGGAACCCCGAACCCTGATCGCCTAAAAATTTTCCGGGCCATCAAATACGACCTAAGGAACCATAGTAACCACCCCGCCATGATCGTTCCTAGTTTTTTCCGTTTTTCGGCCAAAAACTAGAATTCCGCGCGATTCCCATATTTTTGTGTGTTATAGCCCACGCCTTCCGAGTGGTCCCGGGACCTCCTGACCCCTATCGCCTAAAATTTTTCCGGACTATCAAATACGACCTAATGAACCATAGTATCCGCCCCGCCATGATCGTTCCTCATTTATTGCGTTTTTCGGCCAAAAAACTAGAATTCCGCGCATTTCCCATATTTTTGTGTGTTATAGCCCACGCCTTCCGAGTGGTCCCGGGACCTCCTGACCCCTATCGCCTAAAAATTTTCCGGACTATCACATACGACCTAAGGTACCATAGTCACCGCCCCACCATGATCGTTCCAAATGCTTTGCATTTTTCGGCCAAAAAACTATAACTCCGCGCGATTTGCATATTTTAGTGTGCTATAACTTACGCCTTCTGAGTGGTCCCGGGAGCCGTGGACCCCGATCGCCTAAAATTTTCTGGGCCATCAATTAATACCTAAGGAACCATAGTCACCGCCTCGCCATGATCGTTCCTCATTTTTTGCATTTTTTGGCCAAAAACTAGAATTTCGCCCGATTCCTATATTTTTGTGTGCTATCGCCCAAACCTTCCGAGTGGGTCAGGCCCCCCGGAGCCGGATCGCCTAAAAATTTTCCGGACTATCAAATACGACCTAAGGAACCATAGTCACCGCCCCGCCTTGATCGTTCCTAGTCCTTTGCGTTTTTCAGCCAAAAAACTAGAATTTCGCGCGATTTCCATATTTTCGTGTGCTTTAGCCCACGCCTTCCAAGGGGTCCCGGGAACCCCGATCGCCTAAAAATTTTTCGGGACATCAAATACGACCTAAGGAACCATAGTAACCACCCCACAATGATCGTTCCTCATTTGTTATGTTTTTCGGCCAAACAACTAGAGTTCCGCGCGATTCCCATATTTTTGTGTGTTATAGCCCACACCTTCCGAGTGGTCCTGGGTCTCCGGACCCCTATCGCCTAAAATTTTTCCGGACTATCAAATAAGACCTAAGGAACCATAGTCACCGCCCAACCATGATCGTTCCTAGTTTTTTCTGTTTTTCGGCCAAAAAACTAGAATTTCGCGCGATTCCCATATTTTCGTGTCCTATAGCCCACGCCTTCCAAGTGAACCCGGGAACTCCGGACCCCTATCGCCTAAAAATTTTCCGGACTATCAAATACGACCTAAGGAACCATAGCCAATGCCCCACCATGATCATTCCAAATGCTTTGCATTTTTCGGCCAAAAACCTAGAACTCCGCGCGATTTGTATATTTTAGTGTGCTATAGCTTACGCCTTCCGAGTGGTCCCGGGAGCCGTGGACCCCGATCGCCTAAAATTTTCCGAGCCATCAAATATGACCTAAGGAACCATAGTCACCGCCCCGCCATGATCGTTCCTCATTTATTGCGTTTTTCGGCCAAAAAACTAGAATTCCGCTCGATTACCATATTTGTTTGTGCTATTGCCCACGCCTTCCGAGAGGGCCAGGCCGCCGGTCTCGGATCGCCTGAAAAATTTTTGGGCCATCAATTAAGACCTAAGGAACCTTAGTCACCGCCTCGCCATGATCGTTCCTCATTTTTTGCATTTTTTGGCCAAAAAACTAGAATTCCGCCCGATTCCTATATTTTTGTGTGCTATCGCCCATGCCTTCCGAGTGGGTCGGGCCCCCCGGAGCCGGATCGCATAAAAATTTTCTGGAATATCAAATAGGACCTATGGAACCATAGTCACCGCCTCGCCATGATCGTTCCTAGTCTTTTGCATTTTTTAGCCAAAAAACTAGAATTTCGCGCGATTTCCATATTTTCGTGTGCTTTAGCCCACGCCTTCCAAGGGGTCCCGGGAACCCCGAACCCCGATCGCCTAAAAAATTTCCGGGCCATCAAATACGACCTAAGGAACCATAGTAACCACCCCGCCATGATCGTTCCTCATTTTTTGCATTTTTTTGGCCAAAAAACTAGAATTCCGCGCGATTCCCATATTTTTGCGTGTTATAGCCTACGCCTTCCGAGTGGTCCCGGGACCTCCTGACCCCTATCGCCTAAAATTTTTCCGGACTATCAAATACGACCTAAGGAACCATAGTATCCGCCCCGCCATGATCGATCCTCATTTTTTGCGTTTTTCGGCCAAACAACTAGAATTCCGCGCGTTTCCCATATTTTTGTGTGTTATAGCCCACGCCTTCCGAGTGGTCCCGGGTCCTCCTGACCCCTATCGCCTAAAATTTTTCCGGACTATCAAATACAACCTAAGGAACCATAGTATCCGCCCCGCCATGATCGTTCCTCAGTTTTTGCGTTTTTCGGCCAAACAACTAGAATTCTGCGCGATTCCCATATTTTTGTGTGTTATAGCCCACGCCTTCCGAGTTGTCCCGGGACCTCCTGACCCCTATCGCCTAATATTTTTCCGGACTATCAAAAAATACCTAAGGAACCATAGTGACCACCCCACCATGATCGTTCCTCATTTATTGCGTTTTTCGGCCAAACAACTAGAATTCCGCGCATTTCCCATATTTTTGTGTGTTATAGCCCACGCCTTCCGAGTGGTCCCGGGACCTCCTGACCCCTATCGCCTAAAATTTTTCCGAACTATCAAATAAGACCTAAGGAACCATAGTATCCGCCCCGCCATGATCATTCCTCATTTGTTGCATTTTTCGGCCAAACAACTAGAATTCCGCGCGATTCCCATATTTTTTTGTGTTATAGCCCACGCGTTCCGAGTGGTCCCGGGACCTCCGGACCCCTATAGACTAATATTTTTCCGGACTATCACCAAAGGAACCATAGTCACCGCCCTGCCAAGATCTTTCCACATTTTTTGCATGTTACTGAAAAAGAACTAGAATTTCGCCCGATTCCCATATTTTTGTGTGCTATCGCCCACGCCTTCCAAGTGAACCCGGGAACTCCGGACCCCTATCGCCTAAAATTTTTCCGGACTATCAAATAAAACCTAAGGAACCGTAGTCACCGCCCAGCCATGATCATTCCTCATTTGTTGCATTTTTCGGCCAAAAAACTAGAATTCCGCCCGATTACAATATTTTTGTGTGCTATTGCCCACCCTTCCAAGTGGTTCCGGGACCCCCGGACCCCGATCGACTAAAATTTTTCCCGGCCGTCAAATACGACCTAAGGAACCATAGTAACAACCTCCCCTTGATCGTTCCTCATTTTTTGCATTTTTTGGCCAAAAAACTAGAATTCCGCGCGATTCCCATATTTTTGTGTGTTATAGCCCACGCCTTTCGAGTGGTCCCGGGACCTCCGGACCCCTATCGCCTAATATTTTTTCGGACTATCAAATAAGACCTAAGGAACCATAGTAACCACCCCGCAATGATCGTTCCTCATTATTTGCGTTTTTCGGCCAAACAACTAGAATTCCGCCCGATTCCCATATTTTTGTGTGTTATAGCCCACGCCTTCCGAGTGGTCCCGGGACCTCCTGACCCCTATCGCCTCAAATTTTTTCGGACTATCAAATACGACCTAAGGAACCATAGTATCCGCCCAGCCATGATCGTTCCTCATTTTTTGCATTTTTCGGCCAAACAACTAGAATTCCGCGCGATTCCCATATTTTTGTGTGTTATAGCCCACGCCTTCCGAGTGGTCCCGGGACATCCGGACCCCTATCGCCTAATATTTTTCCGGACTATCAAATAAGACCAAAGGAACCATAGTCACCGCCCTGTCAAGATCTTTCCACATTTTTTGCATGTTACTGAAAAAGACCTAGAATTTCGCCCGATTCCCATATTTTCGTGTGCTATACCCACGCTTTCCGAGTGGTCCCAAGAGCCGCGGACCCCGATCGCCTAAAATTTTTCCGGGCAATCAAATATGACCTAAGGAACCATAGTATCCGCCCCGCCATGATCGTTCCTTATTTTTTGCGTTTTTCGGCCAAACAACTAGAATTTCGCGCGATTCTCATATTTTTGTGTGTTATAGCCCACGCCTTCCGAGTGGTCCCGGGACCTCCGGACCCCTATCGCCTAATATTTTTCCGGACTATCAAATAAGACCTAAGGAACCATAGTAACTACCCCGCCATGATCGTTCCTCATTGTTTGCGTTTTTCGGCCAAACAACTAGAATTCCGCGCGATTCCCATATTTTTGTGTGTTATAGCCCACGCCTTCCGAGTGGTCCCGGGACCTCCTGACCCCTATCGCCTAAAATTTTTTCGGACTATCAAATACGACCTAAGGAACCATCCGCCCCGCCATGATCGTTCCTCATTTTTTGCATTTTTCGGCCAAACAACTAGAATTCCGCGCGATTCCCATATTTTTGTGTGTTATAGCCCACGCCTTTCGAGTGGTCCCGGGACCTCCGGATCCCTATCGCCTAATATTTTTCCGGACTATCAAATAAGACCAAAGGAACCATAGTCACCGCCCTGTCAAGATCTTTCCACATTTTTTGCATGTTACTGAAAAAGACCTAGAATTTCGCCCGATTCCCATATTTTCGTGTGCTATACCCACGCATTCTGAGTGGTCCCAAGAGCCGCGGACCCCGATCGCCTAAAATTTTTCCGGGCAATCAAATATGACCTAAGGAACCATAGTATCTGCCCCGCCATGATCGTTCCTTATTTTTTGTGATTTTCGGCCAAACAACTAGAATTCCGCGCGATTCCCGTATTTTTGTGTGTTATAGCCCACACCTTCCGAGTGGTCCCGGGACCTCCGGACCCCTATCGCCTAAACTTTTTCCGGACTATCAAATACGACCTAAGGAACCATAGTATCCACCCCGCCATGATCGTTCCTCATTTTTTGTGTTTTTCGGCCAAACAACTAGAATTCCGTGCGATCCCATATTTTTGTGTGTTATAGCCCACGCCTTCCGAGTGGTCCCGGGTCTCTGGACCCCTATCGCCTAAAATTTTTCCGGACTATCTAATAAGACCTAAGGAACCATAGTCACCGCCCAGCCATGATCGTTCCTAGTTTTTTCTATTTTTCGGCCAAAGAACTTGAATTCCGCGCGATTCCCATATTTTCGTGTCCTATAGCACACGCCTTCCAAGTGAACCCGGGAACTCCGGACCCCTATCGCCTTAAATTTTTCCGGACTATCAAATACGACCTAAGGAACCATAGTATCCGCCCTGCCATGATCGTTCCTTATTTTTTGCGTTTTTCGGCCAAACACCTAGAATTTCGCCCGATTCCCATATTTTCGTGTGCTATTGCCCACGCCTTCCGAGTGGTCCCAAGAGCCGCGGACCCCGATCGCCTAAAATTTTTCCGGGGAATGAAATACGACCTAAGGAACCATAGTATCTGCCACGCCATGATCGTTCCTTATTTTTTGCATTTTTCGGCCAAACAACTAGAATTCCGCGCGATTCCCATATTTTTGTGTGTTATAGCCCACACCTTCCGAGTGGTCCCGGGACCTCCGGACCCCTATCGCCTAATAATTTTCCGGACTATCAAATACGACCTAAGGAACCATAGTATCCGCCCCGCCATGATCGTTCCTCATTTTTTGTGTTTTTCGGCCGAACAACTAGAATTTCGCGCGATCCCATATTTTTGTGTGTTATATAGCCCACGCCTTCCGAGTGGTCCTGGATCTCCGGACCCCTATCGCCTAAAATTTTTCCGGACTATCAAATAAGACCTAAGGAACCATAGTCACCGCCCAGCCATGATCGTTCCTAGTTTTTTCTGTTTTTCGGCCAAAAAACTAGAATTCCGTGCGATTCCCATATTTTCGTGTCCTATAGCACACGCCTTCCAACTGAACCCGGGAACTCCGGACCCCTATCGCCTAAAATTTTTCCGGACTATCAAATACGACCTAAGGAACCATAGTATCCGCCCCGCCATGATCGTTCCTCATTTTTTGCGTTTTTCGGCCAAACATCTAGAATTTCGCGCGATTCCCATATTTTTGTGTGTTATAGCCCACGCCTTCCGAGTGGTCCCGGGACCTCCGGACCCCTATCGCCTAATATTTTTCCGGACTATCAAATAAGACCTAAGGAACCATAGTAACAACCCCGCCATGATCGTTCCTCATTGTTTGCGTTTTTCGGCCAAACAACTAGAATTCCGCGCGATTCCCATATTTTTGTGTCCTATAGCACACGCCTTCCAAGTGAACCCGGGAACTCCGGACCCCTATCGCGTAAAATTTTTCCGGACTATCTAATATGACCTAAGGAACCATAGTATCCGCCCCGCCATGATCGTTCCTCATTTTTTGCGTTTTTCGGCCAAACAACTAGAATTTCGCGCGATTCCCATATTTTTGTGTGTTATAGCCCACGCCTTCCGAGTGGTCCCGGGACCTCCGGACCCCTATCGCCTAATATTTTTCCGGACTATCAAATAAGACCAAAGGAACCATAGTCACCGCTCTGCCAAGATCTTTCCAAATTATTTGCATGTTACTGAAAAAGACCTAAAATTTTGCCTGATTCCCATATTTACGTGTGCTATACCCATGCATTCCGAGTGGTCCCAAGAGCCGCGGACCCCAATCGCCTAAAAATTTTCCGGGCAATAAAATATGACCTAAGGAACCATAGTATCCGCCCCGCCATGATCGTTCCTTATTTTTTGCGATTTTCGGCCAAACAACTAGAATTCCGCGCGATTCCCATATTTTTGTGTGTTATAGCCCACACCTTCCGAGTGGTCCCGGGACCTCCGGATCCCTATCGCCTAAAATTTTTCCGGACTATCAAATAAGACCTAAGGAACCATAGACACCGCCCTGTCAAGATCTTTCCACATTTTTTGCATGTTACTGAAAAAGACCTAGAATTTCGCCCATTTCCCATATTTTCGTGTGCTATTGCCCACGCCTTCCGAGTGGTCCCAAGAGCCGCGGACCCCGATCGCCTAAAATTTTTCCGGGCAATCAAATACGACCTAAGGAACCATAGTATCTGCCACTCCATGATCGTTCCTTATTTTTTGCATTTTTCGGCCAAACAACTAGAATTCCGCGCGATTCCCATATTTTTGTGTGTTATAGCCCACACCTTCCGAGTGGTCCCGGGACCTCCGGACCCCTATCGCCTAAAATTTTTCCGGACTATCAAATACGACCTAAGGAACCATAGTATCCGCCCCGCCATGATCGTTCCTCATTTTTTGTGTTTTTCGGCCAAACAACTAGAATTCCGCGCGATCCCATATTTTTGTGTGTTATATAGCCCACGCCTTCCGAGTGGTCCTGGGTCTCCGGACCCCTATCGCTTAAAATTTTTCCAGACTATCAAATAAGACCTAAGGAACCATAGTCACCGCCTAACCATGATCGTACCTAGTTTTTTCTATTTTTCGGCCAAAAAACTAGAATTTCGCGCGATTCCCATATTTTCGTGTCCTATAGCCCACGCCTTCCAAGTGAACCCGGGAACTCCGGACCCCTATCGCCTAAAATTTTTCCGTACTATCAAATACGACCTAAGGAACCATAGTCACCGCCCAGCCATGATCATTCCTCATTTGTTGCGTTTTGCGGCCAAAAAACTAGAATTCCGCCCGATTACAATATTTTTGTGTGCTATTGCCCACCCTTCCAAGTGGTTCCGGGACCCACTGACCCCGATCGCCTAAAATTTTTTCGGGCCGTCAAATACGACCTAAGGAACCATAGTAACCACCTCGCCATGATCGTTCCTCATTTTTTGCATTTTTCGGCCAAACAACTAAAATTCCGCGCGATTCCCATATTTTTGTGTGCTATAGCCCACGCCTTCCGAGTGTACCCGGGACCTCCTGACCCCTATCGCCTAAAATTTTTCCGGACTATCAAATACGACCTAAGGAACCATAGTATCCGCCCCGCCATGATCGTTCCAAATTATTTGCATGTTACTGAAAAAGACCTAGAATTTCGCCCGATTCCCATATTTTCGTGTGTTATACCCACGCATTCCGAGTGGTCCCAAGAGCCCCGGACCCCAATCGCCTATAATTTTTCCGGGCAATAAAATACGACCTAAGGAACCATAGTATCCGCCCCGCCATGATCGTTCCTCATTTTTTGTGTTTTTCGGCCAAACAACTAGAATTCCGCGCGATCCCATATTTTTGTGTGTTATATAGCCCACGCCTTCCGAGTGGTCCTGGGTCTCCGGACCCCTATCGCCTAAAATTTTTCCAGACTATCAAATAAGACCTAAGGAACCATAGTCACCGCCTAGCCATGATCGTTCCTAGTTTTTTCTGTTTTTCGGCCAAAAAACTAGAATTCCGCGCGATTCCCATATTTTCGTGTCCTATAGCCCATGCCTTCCAAGTGAACCCGGGAACTCCGGACCCCTATCGCCTAAAATTTTTCCGTACTATCAAATACGACCTAAGGAACCATAGTCACCGCCTAGCAATGATCGTTCCTAGTTTTTTCTATTTTTCGGCCAAAAAACTAGAATTCCGCGCGATTCCCATATTTTCGTGTCCTATAGCACACGCCTTCCAAGTGAACCCGGGAACTCCGGACCCCTATCGCCTAAATTTTTTCCGGACTATCAAATACGACCTAAGGAACCATAGTATCCGCCCCGCCATGATCGTTCCTCATTTTTTGCGTTTTTCGGCCAAACAACTAGAATTTCACGCGATTCCCATATTTTTGTGTGTTATAGCCCACGCCTTCCGAGTGGTCCCGGGACCTCCGTACCCCTATCCCCTAATATTTTTCCGGACTATCAAATAAGACCTAAGGAACCATAGACACCGCCCTGTCAAGATCTTTCCACATTTTTTGCATGTTACTGAAAAAGACCTAGAATTTCGCCCGATTCCCATATTTTCGTGTGCTATTGCCCACGCCTTCTGAGTGGTCCCAAGAGCCGCGGACCCCGATCGCCTAAAATTTTTCCGGGGAATCAAATACGACCTAAGGAACCATAGTATCTGCCACGCCATGATCGTTCCTTATTTTTTGCATTTTTCGGCCAAACAACTAGAATTCCGCGCGATTCCCATATTTTTGTGTGTTATAGCCCACACCTTCCGAGTGGTCCCGGGACCTCCGGACCCCTATCGCCTAAAAATTTTCCGGACTATCAAATACGACCTAAGGAACCATAGTATCCGCCCCGCCATGATCGTTCCTCATTTTTTGTGTTTTTCGGCCAAACAACTAGAATTCCGCGCGATTCCCATATTTTTGTGTGTTATAGCCCACGCCTTCCGAGTGGTCCCGGGACCTCCGGACCCCTATCGCCTAAAATTTTTCCGGACTATCAAATACGACCTAAGGAACCATAGTATCCGCCCCGCCATGATCGTTCCTAGTTTTTTCTGTTTTTCGGCCAAAAAACTAGAATTCCGCGCGATTCCCATATTTTTGTGTGTTATAGCCCACGCCTTCCGAGTGGTCCCGGGACCTCCGGACCCCTATCGCCTAAAATTTTTCCGGGCCATCAAATACGACCAAAGGAACCATAGTAACCACCCCGCCATGATCGTTCCTCATTTTTTGCGTTTTTCGACCAAACAACTAGAATTCCGCGCGATTCCCATATTTTTGTGTGTTATAGCCCACGCCTTCCGAGTGGTCCCGGGACCTCCGGACCCCTATCGCCTAATATTTTTCCGGACTATCAAATAAGACCAAAGGAACCATAGTCACCGCCCAGCCATGATCATTCCTCATTTGTTGCGTTTTTCGGCCAAAAAACTAGAATTCCGCCCGATTACAATATTTTTGTGTGCTATTGCCCACCCTTCCAAGTGGTTCCGGGACCCCCGGACCCCGATCGCCTAAAATTTTTCCGGGCCATCAAATACGACCTAAGGAACCATAGTAACCGCCCAGCCATGATCGTTCCTAGTTTTTTCCTTTTTTCGGCCAAAAAACGAGAATTCCGCGCGATTCCCATATTTTCGTGTCCTATAGCCCACGCCTTCCAAGTGAACCCGGGAACTCCGGACCCCTATCGCCTAAAATTTTTCCGGACTATCAAATACGACCTAAGGAACCATAGTATCCGCCCCGCCATGATCGTTCCTCATTTTTTGCGTTTTTCGGCCAAACAACTAGAATTTCGCGCGATTCCCATATTTTTGTGTGTTATAGCCCACGCCTTCCGAGTGGTCCCGGGACCTCCGGACCCCTATCGCCTAATATTTTTCCGGACTATCAAATAAGACCTAAGGAACCATAGTCACCGCCCTGTCATGATCTTTCCACATTTTTTGCATGTTACTGAAAAAGACCTAGAATTTCGCCCGATTCCCATATTTTCGTGTGCTATTGCCCACGCCTTCCGAGTGGTCCCAAGAGCCGCGGACCCCGATCGCCTAAAATTTTTCCGGGCAATCAAATACGACCTAAGGAACCATAGTATCTGCCACGCCATGATCGTTCCTTATTTTTTGCATTTTTCGGCCAAACAACTAGAATTCCGCGCGATTCCCATATTTTTGTGTGTTATAGCCCACACCTTCCGAGTGGTCCCGGGACCTCCGGACCCCTATCGCCTAAAATTTTTCCGGACTATCAAATACGACCTAAGGAACCATAGTATCCGCCCCGCCATGATCGTTCCTCATTTTTTGTGTTTTTCGGCCAAACAACTAGAATTCCGCGCGATCCCATATTTTTGTGTGTTATATAGCCCACGCCTTCCGAGTGGTCCTGGGTCTCCGGACCCCTATCGCCTAAAATTTTTCCGGACTATCAAATAAGACCTAAGGAACCATAGTCACCGCCTAGCCATGATCGTTCCTAGTTTTTTCTATTTTTCGGCCAAAAAACTAGATTTCCGCGCGATTCCCATATTTTCGTGTCTTATAGCACACGCCTTCCAAGTGAACCCGGGAACTCCGGACCCCTATAGCCTAAAATTTTTCCGGACTATCTAATATGACCTAAGGAACCATAGTATCTGCCCCGCCATGATCGTTCCTCATTTTTTGCGTTTTTCGGCCAAACAACTAGAATTTCGCGCGATTCCCATATTTTTGTGTGTTATAGCCCACGCCTTCCGAGTGGTCCCGGGACCTCTGGACCCCTATCGCCTAATATTTTTCATGACTATCAAATAAGACCAAAGGAACCATAGTCACCGCTCTGCCAAGATCTTTCCAAATTATTTGCATGTTACTGAAAAAGACCTAAAATTTCGCCCGATTCCCATATTTACGTGTGCTATACCCACGCATTCCGAGTGGTCCCAAGAGCCGCGGACCCCAATCGCCTAAAAATTTTCCGGGCAATAAAATACGACCTAAGGAACCATAGTATCTGCCCCGCCATGATCGTTCCTTATTTTTTGCGATTTTCGGCCAAACAACTAGAATTCCGCGCGATTCCCATATTTTTGTGTGTTATAGCCCACACCTTCCGAGTGGTCCCGGGACCTCCGGATCCCTATCGCCTAAAATTTTTCCGGACTATCAAATAAGACCTAAGGAACCATAGACACCGCCCTGTCAAGATCTTTCCACATTTTTTGCATGTTACTGAAAAAGACCTAGAATTTCGCCCGATTCCCATATTTTCGTGTGCTATTGCCCACGCCTTCCGAGTGGTCCCAACAGCCGCGGACCCCGACCGCCTAAAATTTTTCCGGGCAATCAAATACGACCTAAGGAACCATAGTATCTGCCACGCCATGATCGTTCCTTATTTTTTGCATTTTTCGGCCAAACAACTAGAATTCCGCGCGATTCCCATATTTTTGTGTGTTATAGCCCACACCTTCCGAGTGGTCCCGGGACCTCCGGACCCCTATCGCCTAAAATTTTTCCGGACTATCAAATACGACCTAAGGAACCATAGTATCCGCCCCGCCATGATTGTTCCTCATTTTTTGTATTTTTCGGCCAAACAACTAGAATTCCGCGCGATCCCATATTTTTGTGTGTTATAGAGCCCACGCCTTCCGAGTGGTCCTGGGTCTCCGGACCCCTATCGCCTAAAATTTTTCCAAACCATCAAATAAGACTTAAGGAACCATAGTCACCGCCTAGCCATGATCGTTCCTAGTTTTTTCTGTTTTTCGGCCAAAAAACTAGAATTCCGCGCGATTCCCATATTTTCGTGTCCTATAGCCCATGCCTTCCAAGTGAACCCGGGAACTCCGGACCCCTATCGCCTAAAATTTTTCCGTACTATCAAATACGACCTAAGGAACCATAGTCACCGCCCAGCCATGATCATTCCTCATTTGTTGCGTTTTTCGGCCAAAAAACTAGAATTCCGCCCGATTACAATATTTTTGTGTGCTATTGCCCACCCTTCCAAGTGGTGCCGGGACCCACTGACCCCGATCGCCTAAAATTTTTCCGGGCCGTCAAATACGACCTAAGGAACCATAGTAACCACCTCGCCATGATCGTTCCTCATTTTTTGCATTTTTCGGCCAAACAACTAAAATTCCGCGCGATTCCCATATTTTGTGTGCTATAGCCCACGCCTTCCGAGTGTACCCGGGACCTCCTGACCCCTATCGCCTAAAATTTTTCTGGACTATCAAATACGACCTAAGGAACCATAGTATCCGCCCCGCCATGATCGTTCCAAATTATTTGCATGTTACTGAAAAAGACCTAGAATTTCGCCCGATTCCCATATTTTTGTGTGTTATATCCCACGCCTTCCGAGTGGTCCCGGGACCTCCGGACCCCTATCGCCTAATATTTTTCCGGACTATCAAATTAGACCAAAGGAACCATAGTCACCGCCCTGCCAAGATCTTTCCAAATTATTTGCATGTTACTGAAAAAGACCTAGAATTTCGCCCGATTCCCATATTTTCGTGTGCTATACCCACGCATTCCGAGTGGTCCCAAGAGCCGCGGACCCCAATCGCCTATAATTTTTCCGGGCAATAAAATACGACCTAAGGAACCATAGTATCCGCCCCGCCATGATTGTTCCTTATTTTTTGCGATTTTCGGCCAAACAACTAGAATTCCGCGCGATTCCCACATTTTTGTGTGTTATAGCCCACACCTTCCGAGTGGTCCCGGGACCTCCGGATCCCTATCTCCTAAAATTTTTCTGGACTATCAAATAAGACCTAAGGAACCATAGTATCCACTCCGCCATGATCGTTCCTCATTTTTTGTGTTTTTCGGCCAAACAACTAGAATTCCGTGCGATTCCCATATTTTTGTGTGTTATAGCCCACGCCTTCCGAGTGGTCCCGGGACCTCCGGACCCCTATCGCCTAATATTTTTCCGGACTATCAAATAAGACCAAAGGAACCATAGTTACCGCCCTGCCAAGATCTTTCCAAATTATTTGCATGTTACTGAAAAAGACCTAGAATTTCGCCCGATTCCCATATTTTCGTGTGCTATACCCACGCATTCCGAGTGGTCCCAAGAGCCGCGGACCCCAATCGCCTATAATTTTTCCGGGCAATAAAATACGACCTAAGGAACCATAGTATCCGCCCCGCCATGATTGTTCCTTATTTTTTGCGATTTTCGGCCAAACAACTAGAATTCCGCGCGATTCCCATATTTTTGTGTGTTATAGCCCACACCTTCCGAGTGGTCCCGGGACCTCCGGATCCCTATCTCCTAAAATTTTTCTGGACTATCAAATAAGACCTAAGGAACCATAGTATCCACTCCGCCATGATCGTTCCTCATTTTTTGTGTTTTTCGGCCAAACAACTAGAATTCCGTGCGATTCCCATATTTTTGTGTGTTATAGCCCACGCCTTCCGAGTGGTCCCGGGACCTCCGGACCCCTATCGCCTAATATTTTTCCGGACTATCAAATTAGACCAAAGGAACCATAGTCACCGCCCTGCCAAGATCTTTCCAAATTATTTGCATGTTACTGAAAAAGACCTAGAATTTCGCCCGATTCCCATATTTTCGTGTGCTATACCCACGCATTCCGAGTGGTCCCAAGAGCCGCGGACCCCAATCGCCTATAATTTTTCCGGGCAATAAAATACGACCTAAGGAACCATAGTATCCGCCCCGCCATGATTGTTCCTTATTTTTTGCGATTTTCGGCCAAACAACTAGAATTCCGCGCGATTCCCATATTTTTGTGTGTTATAGCCCACACTTTCCGAGTGGTCCCGGGACCTCCGGATCCCTATCTCCTAAAATTTTTCTGGACTATCAAATAAGAACTAAGGAACCATAGTATCCACTCCGCCATGATCGTTCCTCATTTTTTGTGTTTTTCGGCCAAACAACTAGAATTCCGCGCGATTCCCATATTTTTGTGTGTTATAGCCCACACCTTCCGAGTGGTCCCGGGACCTCCGGATCCCTATCTCCTAAAATTTTTCTGGACTATCAAATAAGACCTAAGGAACCATAGTATCCGCCCCGCCATGATCGTTCCTCATTTTTTGTGTTTTTCGGCCAAACAACTAGAATTCCGCGCGATCCCATATTTTTGTGTGTTATATAGCCCACGCCTTCCGAGTGGTCCTGGGTCTCCGGACCCCTATCGCCTAAAATTTTTCCAGACTATCAAATAAGACCTAAGGAACCATAGTCAGCGCCCAGCCATGATCGTTCCTAGTTTTTTCTGTTTTTCGGCCAAAA
Organism: Nicotiana tomentosiformis; assembly: GCF_000390325.3. NCBI lineage: Eukaryota > Viridiplantae > Streptophyta > Magnoliopsida > Solanales > Solanaceae > Nicotiana > Nicotiana tomentosiformis. Next base: position 4,564 of record NW_027174727.1, on the reverse strand, counting down.
AACTAGAATTCCGCGCGATTCCCATATTTTCGTGTCCTATAGCCCACGCCTTCCAAGTGAACCCGGGAACTCCGGACCCCTATCGCCTAAAATTTTTCGGTACTATCAAATACGACTTAAGGAACCATAGTCACCTCCCAGCCATGATCATTCCTCATTTGTTGCGTTTTTCGGCCAAAAAACTAGAATTCCGCCCGATTACAATATTTTTGTGTGCTATTGCCCACCCTTCCAAGTGGTTCCGGGACCCACTGACCCCGATCGCCTAAAATTTTTCCGGGCTGTCAAATACGACCTAAGGAACCATAGTAACCACCTCGCCATGATCGTTCCTCATTTTTTGCATTTTTCGGCCAAACAACTAGAATTCCGCGCGATTCCCATATTTTTGTGTGCTATAGCCCACGCCTTCCGAGTGTACCCGGGACCTCCTGACCCCTATCGCCTAAAATTTTTCCGGACTATGAAATACGACCTAAGGAACCATAGTATCCGCCCCGCCATGATCGTTCCTCATTTTTTGCGTTTTTCGGCCAAACAACTAGAATTCCGCGCGATTCCCATATTTTTGTGTGTTATATCCCACGCCTTCCGAGTGGTCCCGGGACCTCCGGACCCCTATCGCCTAATATTTTTCCGGACTATCAAATAAGACCAAAGGAACCATAGTCACCGCCCTACCAAGATCTTTCCAAATTATTTGCATGTTACTGAAAAAGACCTAGAATTTCGCCCGATTCCCATATTTTCGTGTGCTATACCCACGCATTCCGAGTGGTCCCAAGAGCCGCGGACCGCAATCGCCTATAATTTTTCCGGGCAATAAAATACGACCTAAGGAACCATAGTATCCGCCCCGCCATGATTGTTCCTTATTTTTTGCGATTTTCGGCCAAACAACTAGAATTCCGCGCGATTCCCATATTTTTGTGTGTTATAGCCCACACCTTCCGAGTGGTCCCGGGACCTCCGGATCCCTATCTCCTAAAATTTTTCCGGACTATCAAATAAGACCTAAGGAACCATAGTATCCACTCCGCCATGATCGTTCCTCATTTTTTGTGTTTTTCGGCCAAACAACTAGAATTCCGTGCGATTCCCATATTTTTGTGTGTTATAGCCCACGCCTTCCGAGTGGTCCCGGGACCTCCGGACCCCTATCGCCTAATATTTTTCCGGACTATCAAATAAGACCAAAGGAACCATAGTTACCGCCCTGCCAAGATCTTTCCAAATTATTTGCATGTTACTGAAAAAGACCTAGAATTTCGCCCGATTCCCATATTTATGTGTGCTATACCCACGCATTCCGAGTGGTCCCAAGAGCCGCGGACCCCAATCGCCTAAAAATTTTCCGGGCAATAAAATATGACCTAAGGAACCATAGTATCTGCCCCGCCATGATCGTTCCTTATGTTTTGCGATTTTCGGCCAAACAACTAGAATTCCGCGCGATTCCCATATTTTTGTGTGTCATAGCCCACACCTTCCGAGTGGTCCCGGGACCTCCGGATCCCTATCGCCTAAAATTTTTCCGGATTATCAAATAAGACCTAAGGAACCATAGACACTGCCCTGTCAAGATCTTTCCACATTTTTTGCATGTTACTGAAAAAGACCTAGAATTTCGCCCGATTCCCATATTTTCGTGTGCTATTGCCCACGCCTTCCGAGTGGTCCCAAGAGCCGCGGACCCCGACCGCCTAAAATTTTTCCGGGCAATCAAATACGACCTAAGGAACCATAGTATCTGCCACGCCATGATCGTTCCTTATTTTTTGCATTTTTCGGCCAAACAACTAGAATTCCGCGCGATTCCCATATTTTTGTGTGTTATAGCCCACACCTTCCGAGTGATCCCGGGACCTCCGGACCCCTATCGCCTAAAAATTTTCCGGAATATCAAATACGACCTAAGGAACCATAGTATCCGCCCCGCCATGATCGTTCCTCATTTTTTGTGTTTTTCGGCCAAACAACTAGAATTCCGCGCGATCCCATATTTTTGTGTGTTATATAGCCCACGCCTTCCGAGTGGTCCTGGGTCTCCGGACCCCTATCGCCTAAAATTTTTCCAGACTATCAAATAAGACCTAAGGAACCATAGTCAGCGCCCAGCCATGATCGTTCCTAGTTTTTTCTGTTTTTCGGCCAAAAAACTAGAATTCCGCGCGATTCCCATATTTTCGTGTCCTATAGCCCACGCCTTCCAAGTGAACCCGGGAACTCCGGACCCCTATCGCCTAAAATTTTTCGGTACTATCAAATACGACTTAAGGAACCACAGTCACCTCCCAGCCATGATCATTCCTCATTTGTTGCGTTTTTCGGCCAAAAAACTAGAATTCCGCCCGATTACAATATTTTTGTGTGCTATTGCCCACCCTTCCAAGTGGTTCCGGGACCCACTGACCCCGATCGCCTAAAATTTTTCCGGGCTGTCAAATACGACCTAAGGAACCATAGTAACCACCTCGCCATGATCGTTCCTCATTTTTTGCATTTTTCGGCCAAACAACTAGAATTCCGCGCGATTCCCATATTTTTGTGTGCTATAGCCCACGCCTTCCGAGTGTACCCGGGACCTCCTGACCCCTATCGCCTAAAATTTTTCCGGACTATGAAATACGACCTAAGGAACCATAGTATCCGCCCCGCCATGATCGTTCCTCATTTTTTGCGTTTTTCGGCCAAACAACTAGAATTCCGCGCGATTCCCATATTTTTGTGTGTTATATCCCACACTTCCGAGTGGTCCCGGGACCTCCGGACCCCTATCGCCTAATATTTTTCCGGACTATCAAATAAGACCAAAGGAACCATAGTCACCGACCTACCAAGATCTTTCCAAATTATTTTTCATGTTACTGAAAAAGACCTAGAATTTCGCCCGATTCCCATATTTTCGTGTGCTATACCCACGCATTCCGAGTGGTCCCAAGAGCCGCGGACCCCAATCGCCTATAATTTTTCCGGGCAATAAAATACGACCTAAGGAACCATAGTATCCGCCCCGCCATGATTGTTCCTTATTTTTTGCGATTTTCGGCCAAACAACTAGAATTCCGCGCGATTCCCATATTTTTGTGTGTTATAGCCCACACCTTCCGAGTGGTCCCGGGACCTCCGGATCCCTATCTCCTAAAATTTTTCCGGACTATCAAATAAGACCTAAGGAACCATAGTATCCACTCCGCCATGATCGTTCCTCATTTTTTGTGTTTTTCGGCCAAACAACTAGAATTCCGTGCGATTCCCATATTTTTGTGTGCTATAGCCCACGCCTTCCGAGTGGTCCCGGGACCTCCGGACCCCTATCGCCTAATATTTTTCCGGACTATCAAATAAGACCAAAGGAACCATAGTTACCGCCCTGCCAAGATCTTTCCAAATAGTTTGCATGTTACTGAAAAAGACCTAGAATTTCGCCCGATTCCCATATTTATGTGTGCTATACCCACGCATTCCGAGTGGTCCCAAGAGCCGCGGACCCCAATCGCCTAAAAATTTTTCGGGCAATAAAATATGACCTAAGGAACCATAGTATCCGCCCCGCCATGATCGTTCCTTATGTTTTGCGATTTTCGGCCAAACAACTAGAATTCCGCGCGATTCCCATATTTTTGTGTGTCATAGCCCACACCTTCCGAGTGGTCCCGGGACCTCCGGATCCCTATCGCCTAAAATTTTTCCGGACTATCAAATAAGACCTAAGGAACCATAGACACTGCCCTGTCAAGATCTTTCCACATTTTTTGCATGTTACTGAAAAAGACCTAGAATTTCGCCCGATTCCCATATTTTCGTGTGCTATTGCCCACGCCTTCCGAGTGGTCCCAAGAGCCGCGGACCCCGACCGCCTAAAATTTTTCCGGGCAATCAAATACGACCTAAGGAACCATAGTATCTGCCACGCCATGATCGTTCCTTATTTTTTGCATTTTTCGGCCAAACAACTAGAATTCCGCGCGATTCCCATATTTTTGTGTGTTATAGCCCACACCTTCCGAGTGATCCCGGGACCTCCGGACCCCTATCGCCTAAAAATTTTCCGGAATATCAAATACGACCTAAGGAACCATAGTATCCGCCCCGCCATGATCGTTCCTCATTTTTTGTGTTTTTCGGCCAAACAACTAGAATTCCGCGCGATCCCATATTTTTGTGTGTTATATAGCCCACGCCTTCCGAGTGGTCCTGGGTCTCCGGACCCCTATCGCCTAAAATTTTTCCAGACTATCAAATAAGACCTAAGGAACCATAGTCAGCGCCCAGCCATGATCGTTCCTAGTTTTTTCTATTTTTCGGCCAAAAAACTAGAATTCCGCGCGATTCCCATATTTTCGTGTCCTATAGCCCACGCCTTCCAAGTGAACCCGGGAACTCCGGACCCCTATCGCCTAAAATTTTTCGGTACTATCAAATACGACTTAAGGAACCACAGTCACCTCCCAGCCATGATCATTCCTCATTTGTTGCGTTTTTCGGCCAAAAAACTAGAATTCCGCCCGATTACAATATTTTTGTGTGCTATTGCCCACCCTTCCAAGTGGTTCCGGGACCC
>NW_027174726.1:0-103037 GCF_000390325.3 Nicotiana tomentosiformis | reverse complement strand
TGAAAGTTCTACAACAGCTCTGGCAGCGAGGCTTGCATGTTCTGCAAACTCAGCTGCTACTTGAGCAGCATAGGTAGCATCCTTAAATTTCATGTTCCATTTCTGCCTGCCAACAGAAAAATTACCATTACCATCTCAAGGAAATGATTGCCCATGTTCCAACCTTTCATCCTTGAAACCTAAGTGGCATGAACCACCATCATCAACTCAATATTGCCTTGAAAGTTCTACAACAGCTCTGGCAGCTAGGCCTGCATGTTCTGCAAACTCAGCCGCTACTTGAGCAGCAGAGGTAGCATCCTTAAATTTCATGTTCCATTTCTGCCTGCCAATAGAAAAATTACCATTACCATCTCAAGGAAATGATTGCCCATGTTCCAACCTTTCATCCTTGAAACCTAAGTGGCATGAACCACCATCATCAACTCAATATTGCCTTGAAAGTTCTACAACAGCTCTGGCAGCTAGGCCTGCATGTTTTGCAAACTCAGCCGCTGCTTGAGCAATAAAGTTAGCATCCTTAAATTTCATGTTCCAATTCTGCCTACCAACAGAAAATTTACCATTACCAGCTCTAGGAAATGATTGCCCATGTTCCAACCTTTCATCCTTGAAACCTAAGTGGCATGAACCACCATCATCAACACAATATTACCTTGAAAGTTCTACAACAGCTCTGGCAGTGAGGCTTGCATGTTCTACAAACTCAGCCGCTGCTTGAGCAACAGAGTTAGCATCCTTAAATTTCATGTTCCATTTCTGCCTGCCAATAGAAATATTACCATTACCATCTCAAGGAAATGATTGCCCATGTTTCAACCTTTCATCCTTGAAACCTAAGTGGCATGAACCACCATCATCAACTCAATATTGCCTTGAAAGTTCTACAACAGCTCTGGCAGCTAGGCCTACATGTTGCAAACTCAGCCGCTGCTTGAGCAGCAGAGGTAGCATCCTTAAATTTCATGTTCCAATTCTGCCTGCCAACAGAAAAATTACCATTACCATCTCTAGGAAATGATTACCCATGTTCCAACCTTTCATCCTAGAAACCTAAGTGGCATGAAACACCATCATCAACACAATTTTGCCTTGAAAGTTCTACAACATCTCTGGCAGTGAGGCTTGCATGTTCTGCAAACTCAGCCGCTGCTTGAGCAACAAAGTTAGCATCCTTAAATTTCATGTTCCAATTCTGCCTACCAACAGAAAATTTACCTTTACCAGCTCTAGGAAATGATTGCCCATGTTCCAACCTTTCATCCTTGAAACCTAAGTGGCATGAACCACCATCATCAACACAATATTACCTTGAAAGTTCTACAACAGCTCTGGCAGTAAGGCTTGCATGTTCTACAAACTCAGCCGCTGCTTGAGCAACAGAGTTAGCATCCTTAAATTTCATGTTCCATTTCTGCCTGCCAACAGAAAAATTACCATTACCATCTCAAGAAAATGATTGCCCATGTTCCAACCTTTCATCCTTGAAACCTAAGTGGCATGAACCACCATCATCAACTCAATATTGCCTTGAAAGTTCTACAACAGCTCTGGCAGCTAGGCCTGCATGTTCTGCAAACTCAGCCGCTGCTTGAGCAACAGAGTTAGCATCCTTAAATTTCATGTTCCAATTCTGCCTACCAACAGAAAATTTACCATTACCATCTCTAGGAAATGATTGCCCATGTTCCAACCTTTCATCCTTGAAACCTAAGTGGCATGAACCACCATCATCAACACAATATTGCCTTGAAAGTTCTACAACAGCTTTGGAAGCGAGGCTTGCATGTTCTGCAAACTCAGCCGCTGCTTGAGCAACAGAGTTAGCATCCTTAAATTTCATGTTCCAATTCCGCCTGCCAACAGAAAATTACCATTTATATCTCTAGGAAATGATTGCCCATGTTCCAACCTTTCATCCTTGAAACCTATGTGGCATGAACCACCATCATCAACACAATATTGCCATGATAGTTCTACAACAGCTCTGGCAGCGAGGCTTGCATGTTCTGCAAACTCAGCCGCTGCTTGAGCAGCATAGGTAGCATCCTTAAATTTCCTTTTCCATTTCTGCCTGCCAACAGAAAAATTACAATTACCATCGCATGAAAATAATTGTCCATGTTCCAACCTTTAATCCTTGAAACCTAAGTGGCATGAACCACCATCATCAACTCAAAATTACCTTGAAAGTTCTACAACAGCTCTGGTAGCTAGGCCTACATACTCTGCAAACTCAGCCGCTGCTTGAGCAGCAGAGGTAGCATCCTTAAATTTCATGTTCCAATTCTGGCTGCCAACAGAAAAATTACCATTACCATCTCTAGGAAATGATTACCCATGTTCCAACCTTTCATCCTAGAAACCTAAGTGGCATGAACCACCATCATCAACACAATATTGCCTTGAAAGTTCTACAACAGCTCTGGCAGTGAGGCTTGCATGTTCTTCAAACTCACCTGCTGCTTGAGCAACAGAGTTAGCATCCTTAAATTTCATGTTCCAATTCTGCCTACCAACAGAAAATTTACCATTACCATCTCTAGGAAATGATTGCCCATGTTCCAACCTTTCATACTTGAAACCTAAGTGGCATGAACCACCATCATCAACACAACATTGCCTTGAAACTTCTACAACAGCTCTGGCAGTAGGCTTGCCTGTTCTGCAAACTCAGTCGCTACTTGAGCAGCAGAGGTAGCATCCTCAAATTTCATGTTCCAATTCTGCCTGCCAATAGAAAAATTACCATTACCATCTCAAGGAAATGATTGCCCATGTTCCAACCTTTCATCCTTGAAACCTAAGTGGCATGAACCACCATCATCAACACAATATTGCCTTGAAAGTTCTACAACAGCTCTGGCAGCTAGGCCTGCATGTTCTACAAACTCAGCCGCTGCTTGAGCAGCAGAGGTAGCATCCTTAAATTTCATGTTCCAATTCTGCCTGCCAACAGAAAAATTACCATTACCATCTATATGAATTGATTGCCCATGTTCCAACCTTTTATCCTTAAAATCTAAGTGGCATGAACCACCATCATCAACACAATATTGCCTTGAAAGTTCTACAACAGCTTTGGAAACGAGGCTTGCATGTTCTGCAAACTCAGCCGCTGCTTGAGCAACAGAGTTAGCATCCTTAAATTTCATGTTCCAATTCTGCCTGCCAACAGAAAATTACCATTAACATCTCTAGGAAATGATTGCCCATGTTCCAACCTTTCATCCTTGAAACCTAAGTGGCATGAACCACTATCATCAACTCAATATTACCTTGAAAGTTCTACAACAGCTCTGGCAGCTAGGCCTGCATGTTCTGCAAACTCAGCCGCTGCTTGAGCAGCAAAGGTAGCATCCTTAAATTTCATGTTCCAATTCTGCCTGCCAATAGAAAAATTACCATTACCATCTCCAGAAAATGATTGCCCATTTTCCAACCTTTCATCCTTGAAACCTAAGTGGCATGAACCACCATCATCAACACAATATTGCCTTGAAAGTTCTACAACAGCTCTGGCAGCTAGGCTTGCATGTTCTGCAAACTCAACCGCTACTTGAGCAACAGAGTTAGCATCCTCAAATTTCATGTTCCAATTCTGCCTACCAACAGAATATTTACCATTACCATCTCTAGGAAATGATTTCCCATGTTCCAACCTTTCATCCTTGAAACCTAAGTGGCATGAACCACCATCATCAACACAAAATTGCCTTGAAAGTTCTACAACAGCTCTGGCAGTGAGGCTTGCATGTTCTGCAAACTCAGCCGCTGCTTGAGCAACAGAGGTAGCATCCTTAAATTTCATGTTTCATTTCTGCCTGCCAACAGAAAAATTACCATTACCATCTCAAGGAAATGATTGCCCATGTTCCAACCTTTCATCCTTGAAACCTAAGTGGCATTAACCACCATCATCAACTCAATATTGCCTTGAAAGTTCTACAACAGCTCTGGCAGCTAGGCCTGCATGTTCTACAAACTCAGCTGCTGCTTAAGCAGCAGAGGTAGCATCCATAAATTTCATGTTCCAATTCTGCCTGCCAACAGAAAAATTACCATTACCATCTCTAGGAAATGATTACCCATGTTCCAGCCTTTCATCCTAGAAACCTAAGTGTCATGAACCACCATCATCAACACAATATTGCCTTGAAAGTTCTACAATAGCTCTGACAGTGAGGCTTGAATGTTCTGCAAACTCAACCGCTGCTTGAGCAACAGAGTTAGCATCCTTAAATTTCATGTTCCAATTCTGCCTGCCAATAGAAAATTTACCATTACCATCTCTAGGAAATGATTGCCCATGTTCCAACCTATCATCCTTGAAACCTAAGTGGCATGAACCACCATCATCAACTCAATATTGCTTTGAAAGTTCTACAACAGCTCTGGCAGTGAGGCTTGCATGTTCTACAAACTCAGCCGCTGCTTGAGCAATAGAGTTAGCATCCTTAAATTTCATGTTCCAATTCTGCCTGCCAACAGAAAAATTACCATTACCATCTCTAGGAAATGATTGCCCATGTTCCAACCTTTCATCCTTGAAACCTAAGTGGCATTAACCACCATCATCAACTCAATATTGCCTTGAAAGTTCTACAACAGCTCTGGCAGCTAGGCCTGCATGTTCTACAAACTCAGCTGCTGCTTGAGCAGCAGAGGTAGCATCCATAAATTTCATGTTCCAATTCTGCCTGCCAACAGAAAAATTACCATTACTATCTCTAGGAAATGATTACCCATGTTCCAACCTTTCATCCTAGAAACCTAAGTGGCATGAACCACCATCATCAACACAATATTGCCTTGAAAGTTCTACAATAGCTCTGACAGTGAGGCTTGAATGTTCTGCAAACTCAACAGCTGCTTGAGCAACAGAGTTAGCATCCTTAAATTTCATGTTCCAATTCTGCCTGCCAATAGAAAATTTACCATTACCATCTCTAGGAAATAATTCCCATGTTCCAACCTTTCATCCTTGAAACCTAAGTGGCATGAACCACCATCATCAACTCAATATTGCCTTGAAAGTTCTACAACAGCTCTGGCAGTGAGGCTTGCATGTTCTGCAAATTCAGCCGCTGCTTGAGCAACAGAGTTAGCATCCTTAAATTTCATGTTCCAATTCTGCCTGCCAACAGAAAAATTACCATTACCATCTCTAGGAAATGATTGCCCATGTTCCAACCTTTCATCCTTGAAACCTAAGTGGCATGAACCACTATCATCAACACAATATTGCCTTGAAAGTTCTACAACAGCTCTGACAGTGAGGCTTGCATGTTCTGCAAACTCAGCCGCTGCTTGAGCAATAGAGTTAGCATCCTTAAATTTCATGTTCCAATTCTGCCTGCCAACAGAAAAATTACCATTACCATCTCCAGGAAATGATTGCCCTTGTTCCAACCTTTCATCCTTGAAACCTAAGTGGCATGAACCACCATCATCAACAAAATATTGCCTTGAAAGTTCTACAACAGCTCTAGCAGCTAGGCTTGCATGTTCTACAAACTCAGCCGCTGCTTGAGCAGCAAAGTTAGCATCCTCCAATATCATGTTCCAAGTCTGCCTGCCAACAGAAAAATTACCATTACCATCTCTAGGAAATGATTGCCCATGTTCCAACCTTTCATCCTTGAAACCTAAGTGGCATGAACCACCATCATCAACACAATATTGCCTTGAAAGTTCTACAACACCTCTGGCAGCTAGGCTTGCATGTTCTGCAAACTCAGCCGTAGCTTGAGCAGCAGAGGTAGCATCCATAAATTTTATGTTCCAATTCTGCCTGCCAACAGAAAAATTACCATTACCATCTCCAGGAAATGATTGCCCATTTTTTAACCTTTAATCCTTGAAACCTAAGTCGCATGAACCACCATCATCAACACAATATTGCCTTTAAAGTTCTACAACAGCTCTGGAAGCTAGGCTTGCATGTTCTACAAACTCAGCTGCTGCTTGAGCAGCAGAGGTAGCATCCATAAATTTTATGTTCCAATTCTGCCTGCCAACAGAAAAATTACCATTACCATCTCCAGGAAATGATTGCCCATGTTCCAACCTTTAATCCTTGAAACCTAAGTCGCATGAACCACCATCATCAACTCAATATTGCCTTGAAAGTTCTACAACAGCTCTGGCAGCTAGGCCTGCATGTTCTACAAACTCAGCTGCTGCTTGAGCAGCAGAGGTAGCATCCATAAATTTCATGTTCCAATTCTGCCTGCCAACAGAAAAATTACCATTACTATCTCTAGGAAATGATTACCCATGTTCCAACCTTTCATCCTAGAAACCTAAGTGGCATGAACCACCATCATCAACACAATATTGCCTTGAAAGTTCTACAATAGCTCTGACAGTGAGGCTTGAATGTTCTGCAAACTCAACAGCTGCTTGAGCAACAGAGTTAGCATCCTTAAATTTCATGTTCCAATTCTGCCTGCCAATAGAAAATTTACCATTACCATCTCTAGGAAATAATTCCCATGTTCCAACCTTTCATCCTTGAAACCTAAGTGGCATGAACCACCATCATCAACTCAATATTGCCTTGAAAGTTCTACAACAGCTCTGGCAGTGAGGCTTGCATGTTCTGCAAATTCAGCCGCTGCTTGAGCAACAGAGTTAGCATCCTTAAATTTCATGTTCCAATTCTGCCTGCCAACAGAAAAATTACCATTACCATCTCTAGGAAATGATTGCCCATGTTCCAACCTTTCATCCTTGAAACCTAAGTGGCATGAACCACTATCATCAACACAATATTGCCTTGAAAGTTCTACAACAGCTCTGACAGTGAGGCTTGCATGTTCTGCAAACTCAGCCGCTGCTTGAGCAATAGAGTTAGCATCCTTAAATTTCATGTTCCAATTCTGCCTGCCAACAGAAAAATTACCATTACCATCTCCAGGAAATGATTGCCCTTGTTCCAACCTTTCATCCTTGAAACCTAAGTGGCATGAACCACCATCATCAACAAAATATTGCCTTGAAAGTTCTACAACAGCTCTAGCAGCTAGGCTTGCATGTTCTACAAACTCAGCCGCTGCTTGAGCAGCAAAGTTAGCATCCTCCAATATCATGTTCCAAGTCTGCCTGCCAACAGAAAAATTACCATTACCATCTCTAGGAAATGATTGCCCATGTTCCAACCTTTCATCCTTGAAACCTAAGTGGCATGAACCACCATCATCAACACAATATTGCCTTGAAAGTTCTACAACACCTCTGGCAGCTAGGCTTGCATGTTCTGCAAACTCAGCCGTAGCTTGAGCAGCAGAGGTAGCATCCATAAATTTTATGTTCCAATTCTGCCTGCCAACAGAAAAATTACCATTACCATCTCCAGGAAATGATTGCCCATGTTTTAACCTTTAATCCTTGAAACCTAAGTCGCATGAACCACCATCATCAACACAATATTGCCTTTAAAGTTCTACAACAGCTCTGGAAGCTAGGCTTGCATGTTCTACAAACTCAGCTGCTGCTTGAGCAGCAGAGGTAGCATCCTTAAATTTTATGTTCCAATTCTGCCTGCCAACAGAAAAATTACCATTACCATCTCCAGGAAATGATTGCCCATGTTCTAACCTTTAATCCTTGAAACCTAAGTCGCATGAACCACCATCATCAACACAATATTGCCTTTAAAGTTCTACAACAGCTCTGGTAGCTAGGCTTGCATGGTCTACAAACTCAGTCGCTGCTTGAGCAGCAGAGGTAGCATCCTTAAATATTATGTTCCAATTCTGCCTGCCAATAGAAAAATTACCATTACCATCTCCAGGAAATGATTGCCCATGTTCCAACCTTTCATCCTTAAAACCTAAGTGGCATAAACCACCATCATCAACACAATATTGCGTTGAAAGTTCTCCAACAGCTCCGGCAGCTAGGCTTGCATGTTCTGCAAACTCAGCCGCTGCTTGAGCAGCAGAGGTAGCATCCTTAAATTTAATGTTCCAATTCCGCCTGCCAATAGAAAAATTACCATTACCATCTCAAGGAAATAATTGCCCATGTTTTAACCTTTCATCCTTGAAAACTAAGTGGCATGAACCACCATCATCAACACAATATTGCCTTGAAAGTTATACAACAGCTCTGGCAGCTAGGTTTGCATGTTCTGCAAACTCAGCCGCTGCTTGTGTAGCAGAGGTAGCATCCTTAAATTTTATGTTCCAGTTCTGCCTGCCAACAGAAAAATTACCATTACCATCTCCTGGAAATGACTGCAAATGTTCCAACCTTTCATCCTTGAAACCTAAGTGGCATGAACCACCATCATCAACACAATATTGCCTTGAAAGTTCTACAACAGCTCTGACAGTGAGGCTTGCATGTTCTGCAAACTCAATCGCTGCTTGAGCAATAGAGTTAGCATCCTTAAATTTCATGTTCCAATTCTGCCTGCCAATAGAAAAATTACCATTACAATCTCCAGGAAATGCTTGCCCATGTTCCACCCTTTCATCCTTGAAACCTAAGAGGCATGAACCACCATCATCAACAAAATATTGCCTTGAAAGTTCTACAACAGCTCTAGCAGCTAGGCTTGCATGTTCTGCAAACTCAGCCGCTGCTTGAGCAGCAAAGTTAGCATCCTTAAATATCATGTTCCAAGTCTGCCTGCCAACAGAAAAATTACCATTACCATCTCTAGGAAATGATTGCCCATGTTCCAACCTTTCATCCTTGAAACCTAAGTGGCATGAACCACCATCATCAACACAATATTGCCTTGAAAGTTCTACAACACCTCTGGCAGCTAGGCTTGCATGTTCTGTAAACTCAGCCGCAGCTTGGGCAGCAGAGGTAGCATCCATAAATTTTATGTTCCAATTCTGCCTGCCAACATAAAAATTACCATTACCATCTCCAGGAAATGATTGCCCATGTTTTAACCTTTAATCCTTGAAACCTAAGTCGCATGAAGCACCATCATCAACACAATATTGCCTTTAAAGTTCTACAACAGCTCTGGAAGCTAGGCTTGCATGTTCTAAAAACTCAGCCGCTGCTTGAGCAGCAGAGGTAGCATCCTTAAGTTTTATGTTCCAATTCTACCTGCTAACAGAACAATTACCATTACCATCTCCAAGAAATGAATGCCCACGTTCCAACCTTTCATACTTGAAACCTAAGTGGCATGATCCACCATCATCAACACAATATTGCATTGAAAGTTCTACAATAACTCTGGCAGCTAGGCTTGCATGTTCTGCAAACTTAGCCGCTGCTTGAGCAGCAGAGTTAGCATCCTTAAATTTCATGTTCCAATTCTGCCTGCCAACAAAAAAATTACCATTACCATCTCAAGGAAATGATTGCCCATGTTCCAACCTTTCATCCATTAAACCTAAGTGGCATGAACCACCATCATCAACAAAATATTGCCTTGAAATTTCTAGAACAGCTATGGCAGCTAGGCTTGCATGTTCTGCAAACACAACCGCTGCTTGAGCAACAGAGTTAGAATCCTTAAATTTCATGTTCCAATTCTGCCTGCCAACAAAAAAATTACCATCACTATCTCTAGGAAATGATTGCCCATGTTCCAACCTTTCATCCTTGAAACCTAAGTGGCATGATCAACCATCATCAACACAATATTGCCTTGAAAGTTCTACAACAGCTCTGGCAGCTAGGCTTGCATGTTCTGCAAACTTAGCCGCTGCTTGAGCAGCAGAGGTAGCATCCTTAAATTTCATGTTCCAATTCTGCCTGCCAATAGAAAAATTACCATTACCATCTCAAGGAAATAATTGCCCATGTTCCAACCTTTCATCCTTTAAACCTAAGTGGCAGAACCACCATCATCAACAAAATATTGCCTTGAAAGTTCTACAATAGTTCTGGCAGCTAGGCTTGCATATTCTGCAAACTCAGCCGCTGCTTGAGCAGCAGAGTTAGTATCCTTAAATTTCATGTTACAATTCTGCCTGCCAACAGAAAAATTACCATTACCATCTCTCGGAAATGATTGCCCATGTTCCAACCTTTCATCCTTGAAACCTAAGTGGCATGAACCACCATCATCAACACAATATTGCCTAAAAAGTTCTACAATAGCTCAGGCAGCTAGGCTTACATGTTCTGCAAACTCAGCCGCTGCTTGAGCAACAGAGGTAGCATCCTTAAATTTCATGTTCTAATTCTACCTGCCAACAGAAAATTTACCATTACCATCTCTAGGAAATGATTGCCCAAGTTCCAACCTTTCATCCTTGAAACCTAAGTGGCATGAACCACCATCATCAACACAATATTGCCTTGAAAGTTCTGCAACTGCTCTGGCAGCTACGCTTGCATGTTCTGCAAACTCAGCCGTTGCTTGAGCAGCAGAGGTAGCATCCATAAATTTCATGTTCCAATTCTGCCAGCCAATAGAAAAATTACTATTACCATCTCCAGGAAATGATTGCCCATGTTCCAACCTTTCATCCTTGAAACCTAAGTGGCATGAACCACCATCATCAACATAATATTGCCTTGAAAGTTCTACAACAGCTCTGCAGCGAGGCTTGCATGTTCTGCAAACTCAGCCGCTGCTTGAGCAGCAGAGTTAGCATCCTTAAATTTCATGTTCCAATTCTGCCTACCAACAGAAAAATTACCATTACCATCTCTAGGAAATGATTGCCCATGTTCCAACCTTTCTTCCTTGAAACCTAAGTGGCATGAACCACCATCATCAACACAATATTGCCTTGAAAGTTCTACAACAGCTCTGGCAGCTGGGCTTGCATGTTCTACAAACTCAGCCGCTGCTTGAGCAGCAGAGGTAGCATCCTTAAATTTCATGTTTCAATTCTACCTGCTAACAGAAAAATTACCATTACCATCTTCAGGAAATGAATGCCCACGTTCCAACCTTTCATCCTTGAAACCTAAGTGGCATGATCCACCATCATCAAAACAATATTGCATTGAAAGTTCTACAACAACTCTGGCAGCTATGCTTGCATGTTCTGCAAACTCAGCTGCTACTTGAGCAGCAGAGGTAGCATTCTTAAATTTCATGTTCCAATTCTGCCTGCCAACAGAAAAATTACCATTACCATCTCAAGGAAATGATTGCCCATGTTCCAACCTTTCATCCTTTAAACCTAAGTGGCATGAACCACCATTATCAACACAATATTGCCTTTAAAGTTCTACAACAGCTCTGGCAGCGAGGCTTGCATATTCTGCAAACTCAGCCGCCGCTTGAGTAGCAGAGTTAGCATCCTTAAATTTCATGTTCCAATTCTGCCTGCAAACAGAAAAATTACCATTACCATCTCAAGGAAATGATTGCCCACGTTCCAACCTTTCATCCTTGAAACCTAAGTGGCATGATGCACCATCAACAACACAATATTGCCTAGAAAGTTCTACAACAGCTCTGGCAGCTAGGCTTACATGTTCTGCAAACTCAGCCGCTGCTTGAGCAGCAGAGGTAGCATCCTTAAATTTCATGTTCCAATTCTGCCTACCAACAGAAAAATTACCATTACCATCTCTAGGAAATGATTGCCCATGTTCCAACCTTTCATCCTTGAAACCTAAGTGGCATGAACCACCATCATCAACACAATATTTCCTTGAAAGTTCTACAACAGATCTGGCAGCTAGGCTAGCATGTTCTGAAAACTCAGCCGCTGCTTGAGCAGCAGAGGTAGCATCCTTAAATTTCATGTTCCAATTCTACCTGCTAACAGAAAAATTACCATTACCATCTCCAGGAAATGAATGCCCACGTTCCAACCTTTCATCCTTGAAACCTAAGTGGCATGATGCACCATCAACAACACAATATCGCCTTAAAAGTTCTACAACAACTCTGGCAGCTAGGCTTGCATGTTCTGCAAACTTAGCCGCTGCTTGAGAAGTAGAGGTAGCATCCTTAAATTTCTTGTTCCAATTCTGCCTGCCAACAGAAAAATTACCATTACCATCTCTAGGAAATGATTGCCCATGTTCCAATATTTCATCCTTGAAACCTTAGTTGCATGAACCACCATCATCAACAAAATATTGCCTTGAAAGTTCTACAACAGCTCTGGCAGCTATGCTTGCATGTTCTAAAAAATCAGCTGTTGCTTGAGCAGCAGAGGTAGCAATCTTAAATTTCATGTTCCAATTCTGCCTGCCCATAGAAAAATTACCATTACCATCTCCAGGAAATGATTGCCCATGTTCCAACCTTTCATCCTTGAAACCTAAGTGGCATGAACCACCATTATCAACACAATATTGCCTTTAAAGTTCTACAACAGCTCTGGCAGCTAGGCTTGCATGTTCTACAAACTCAGCCACTGCTTGAGCAGTAGAGGTAGCATCCTTAAATTTCATGTTCCAATTCTGCCTACCAACAGAAAAATTACCATTACCATCTCTAGGAAATGATTTCCCATGTTCCAATATTTCATCCTTGAAACCTAAGTGGCATGAACCACCATCATCAACAAAAATATTGCCTTGAAAGTTCTACAACAGCTCTGGCAGCTATGCTTGCATGTTCTGCAAACTCAGCTGCTGCTTGAGCAGCAGAGGTAGCATTCTTAAATTACATGTTCCAATTCTACCTGCCAATAGAAAAATTACCATTACCATCTCCAGGAAATAATTGCCCATGTTCCAACCTTTCATCCTTGAAACCTAAGTGACATGAACAACCATCATCAACATAATATTGCCTTGAAAGATCTACAACAGCTCTAGCAGCTAGGCTTGCATGTTCTACAAACTCAGTCGCTGCTTGAGCAGCAGAGGTAGCATCCTTAAATTTCATGTTCCAATTCTACCTGCTAACAGAAAAATTACCATTACCATCTCCAGGAAATGAATGCCCACGTTCCAACCTTTCATCCTTGAAACCTAAGTGGCATGATCCACCATCATCAACACAATATTGCATTGAAAGTTCTACAACAACTCTGGTAGCTAGGCTTGCATGTTCTGCAAACTCAACCGCTACTTGAGCAACAGAGTTAGAATCCTTAAATTTCATGTTCCAATTCTGCCTGCCAACAAAACAATTACCATTACTATCTCTAGGAAATGATTGCCCATGTTCCAACCTTTCATCCTTGAAACCTAAGTGGCATGAACCACCATCATCCACACAATATTGCCTAGAAAGTTCTACAACAGCTCTAGCAGCTAGGCTTGCATGTTCTACAAACTCAGCCGCTTCTTGAGCAGCAGAGGTAGCATGCTTAAATTTCATGTTCCAATTCTGCCTGCTAACAGAAAAATTACCATTACCATCTCTAGGAAATGATTGACCATGTTTCAACCTTTCATCCTTGAAACCTAAGTGGCATGAACCACCATCATCAACACAATATTTCCTTGAAAGTTCTAAAACAGCTCTGGCAGCTAGGCTTGCATGTTCTGCAAACTCAGCTGCTGCTTGAGCAGCAGAGGTAGCATCCTTAAATTTCATGTTCCAATTCTACCTGCTAACAGAAAAATTTCCATTACCATCTCCAGGAAATGAATGCCCACGTTCCAACCTTTCATCCTTGAAACCTAAGTGGCATGAACCACTATCAACAACACAATATTGCCTTGAAAGTTCTACAACAGCTCTGGCAGCTAGGCTTGCATGTTCTGCAAACTCAGCCGCTGCTTGAGCAGTAGAGGTAGCATCCTTAAATTTCATGTTCCAATTCTGCCTACCAACAGAAAAATTACCATTACCATCTCTAGGAAATGATTGCCCATGTTCCAATATTTCATCCTTGAAACCTAAGTGGCATGAACCACCATCATCAACAAAATATTGCCTTGAAAGCTCTACAACAGCTCTGGCAGCTATGCTTGCATGTTCTGCAAACTCAGCTGCTGCTTGAGCAGCAGAGGTAGCATTCTTAAATTTCATGTTCCAATTCTACCTGCCAATAGAAAAATTACCATTACCATCTCCAGGAAATGATTGCCCATGTTCCAACCTTTCATCCTTGAAACCTAAGTGACATGAACAACCATCATCAACACAATATTGCCTTGAAAGATCTACAACAGCTCTGGCAGCTAGGCTTGCATGTTCTACAAACTCAGTCGCTGCTTGAGCAGCAGAGGTAGCATCCTTAAATTTCATGTTCCAACTCTACCTTGCTAACAGAAAAATTACCATTACCATCTCCAGGAAATGAATGCCCACGTTCCAACCTTTCATCCTTGAAACCTAAGTGGCATGATCCACCATCATCAACACAATATTGCATTGAAAGTTCTACAACAACTCTGGCAGCTAGGCTTGCATGTTCTGCAAACTCAACCGCTGCTTGAGCAACAGAGTTAGAATCCTTAAATTTCATGTTCCAATTCTGCCTGCCAACAGAAAAAGTACCATTACCATCTCCAGGAAATGATTGCCCATGTTCCAACCTTTCATCCGTGAAACCTAAGTGGCATGAACCACTATCATCAACACAATATTGCCTTGAAAATTCTACAAGAGCTCTGCAGCGAGGCTTGCATGTTCTGCAAACTCAGCCGCTGCTTGAGCAGTAGAGTTAGCATACTTAAATTTCATGTTCCAATTCTGCCTGCCAACAGAAAAATTACCATTACCATCTCTAGGAAATGATTGCCCATGTTCCAGCCTTTCATCCTTGAAACCTAAGTGGCATGAACCACCATCATCAACACAATATTCCCTTGAAAGATCTACAACAGCTCTGGCAGCTAGGCTTGAATGTTCTACAAACTCAGCCGCTGCTTGATCAGCAGAGGTAGCATCCTTAAATTTCATGTTCTAATTCTACCTGCTAACAGAAAAATTACCATTACCATCTCCAGGAAATGAATGCCCACGTTCCAACCTTTCATCCTTGAAACCTAAGTGGCATGATCCACCATCATCAACACAATATTGCATTGAAAGTTCTACAACAACTCTGGCAGCTAGGCTTGCATGTTCTGCAAACTCAACCGCTGCTTGAGCAACAGAGTTAGAATCCTTAAATTTCATGTTCCAATTCTGCCTGCCAACAAAACAATTACCATTACTATCTCTAGGAAATGATTGCCCATGTTCCAACCTTTCATCCTTGAAACCTAAGTGGCATGAACCACCATCATCCACACAATATTGCCTAGAAAGTTCTACAACAGCTCTGGCAGCTAGGCTTGCATGTTCTGCAAACTCAGCCGCTTCTTGAGCAGTAGAGGTAGCATCCTTAAATTTCATGTTCCAATTCTGCCTGCTAACAGAAAAATTACCATTACCATCTCTAGGAAATGATTGACCATGTTTCAACCTTTCATCCTTGAAACCTAAGTGGCATGAACCACCATCATCAACACAATATTTCCTTGAAAGTTCTACAACAGCTCTGGCAGCTAGGCTAGCATGTTCTGCAAAGTCAGCTGCTGCTTGAGCAGCAGAGGTAGCATCCTTAAATTTCATGTTCCAATTCTACCTACTAACAGAAAAATTTCCATTACCATCTCCAGGAAATGAATGCCCACATTCCAACCTTTCATCCTTGAAACCTAAGTGGCATGAACCACCATCAACAACACAATATTGCCTTGAAAGTTCTACAACAGCTCTGGCAGCTAGGCTTGCATGTTCTGCAAACTTAGCCGCTACTTGAGGAGCATAGGTAGCATCCTTAAATTTCATGTTCCAATTCTGCCTGCCAACAGAAAAATTACCATTACCATCTCCAGGAAATGATTGCCCATGTTCCAACCTTTAATCCTTGAAACCTAAGTGGCATGAACCACCATCATCAACACAATATTTCCTTGAAAGTTCTACAAGAGCTCTGCAGCGAGGCTTGCATGTTCTGCAAACTCAGCCGCTGCTTGAGCAGTAGAGTTAGCATCCTTAAATTTCATGTTCCAATTCTGCCTGCCAACAGAAAAATTACCATTACCATCTCTAGGAAATGATTGCCCATGTTCCAGCCTTTCATCCTTGAAACCTAAGTGGCATGAACCACCATCATCAACACAATATTCCCTTGAAAGATCTACAACAGCTCTGGCAGCTAGGCTTGAATGTTCTACAAACTCAGCCGCTGCTTGATCAGCAGAGGTAGCATCCTTAAATTTCATGTTCTAATTCTACCTGCTAACAGAAAAATTACCATTACCATCTCCAGGAAATGAATGCCCACGTTCCAACCTTTCATCCTTGAAACCTAAGTGGCATGATCCACCATCATCAACACAATATTGCATTGAAAGTTCTACAACAACTCTGGCAGCTAGGCTTGCATGTTCTGCAAACTCAACCGCTGCTTGAGCAACAGAGTTAGAATCCTTAAATTTCATGTTCCAATTCTGCCTGCCAACAAAACAATTACCATTACTATCTCTAGGAAATGATTGCCCATGTTCCAACCTTTCATCCTTGAAACCTAAGTGGCATGAACCACCATCATCCACACAATATTGCCTAGAAAGTTCTACAACAGCTCTGGCAGCTAGGCTTGCATGTTCTGCAAACTCAGCCGCTTCTTGAGCAGTAGAGGTAGCATCCTTAAATTTCATGTTCCAATTCTGCCTGCTAACAGAAAAATTACCATTACCATCTCTAGGAAATGATTGACCATGTTTCAACCTTTCATCCTTGAAACCTAAGTGGCATGAACCACCATCATCAACACAATATTTCCTTGAAAGTTCTACAACAGCTCTGGCAGCTAGGCTAGCATGTTCTGCAAAGTCAGCTGCTGCTTGAGCAGCAGAGGTAGCATCCTTAAATTTCATGTTCCAATTCTACCTACTAACAGAAAAATTTCCATTACCATCTCCAGGAAATGAATGCCCACATTCCAACCTTTCATCCTTGAAACCTAAGTGGCATGAACCACCATCAACAACACAATATTGCCTTGAAAGTTCTACAACAGCTCTGGCAGCTAGGCTTGCATGTTCTGCAAACTTAGCCGCTACTTGAGGAGCATAGGTAGCATCCTTAAATTTCATGTTCCAATTCTGCCTGCCAACAGAAAAATTACCATTACCATCTCCAGGAAATGATTGCCCATGTTCCAACCTTTAATCCTTGAAACCTAAGTGGCATGAACCACCATCATCAACACAATATTTCCTTGAAAGTTCTACAAGAGCTCTGCAGCGAGGCTTGCATGTTCTGCAAAGTCAGCCGCCGCTTTAGCAGCAGATTTAGCATCCTTAAATTTCATGTTCCAATTCTGCCTGCCAACAGATAAATTACCATTACCATCTCTAGATAATGATTGCCCATGTTCCAACCTTTCATCCTTGAAACCTAAGTGGCATGAACCACCATCATCAACACAATATTGCCTCGAAAGTTCTACAATAGCTCTGGCAGCTAGGCTTGCATGTTCTACAAACTCAGTCGCTGCTTGAGCAGTAGAGGTAGCATCCTTAAATTTCATGTTCCAATTCTGCCTGCCAACAGAAAAATTACCATTGCCATCTCTAGGAAATGATTTCCCATGTTCCAACCTTTCATCCTTGAAACCTAAGTGGCATGAACCACCATCATCAACAAAATATTGGTTTGAAAGTTCTACAACAGCTCTGGCAGCTATGCTTGCATGTTCTGCAAACTCAGCTGCAGCTTGAGCAGCAGAGGTAGCATTCTTAAATTTCATGTTCCAATTCTGCCTGCCAACAGAAAAATTACCATTACCATCTCCAGGAAATGATTGCCCATGTTCCAACCTTTCATCCTTGAAACCTAAGTGGCATGAACCACCATTATCCACACAATATTTCCTTTAAAGTTCTACAACAGCTCTGGCAGCGAGGCTTGCATGTTCTGCAAACTCAGCCGCTGCTTGAGCAGTAGAGTTAGCATCCTTAAATTTCATGTTCCAATTCTGCCTGCCAACAGAAATATTACTATTACCATCTCTAGGAAATGATTGCCCATGTTCCAGCCTTTCATCCTTGAAACCTAAGTGGCATGAACCACCATCATCAACACAATATTCCCTTGAAAGATCTACAACAGCTCTGGCAGCTAGGCTTGAATGTTCTACAAACTCAGCCGCTGCTTGATCAGCAGAGGTAGCATCCTTAAATTTCATGTTCTAATTCTACCTGCTAACAGAAAAATTACCATTACCATCTCCAGGAAATGAATGCCCACGTTCCAACCTTTCATCCTTGAAACCTAAGTGGCATGATCCACCATCATCAACACAATATTGCATTGAAAGTTCTACAACAACTCTTGCAGCTAGGCTTGCTTGTTCTGCAAACTTAGCCGCTGCTTGAGCAGCAGAGGTAGCATCCTTAAATTTCATGTTCCAATTCTGCCTGCCAACAGAAAAATTACCATTACCATCTCAAGGAAATGATTGCCCATGTTCCAACCTTTCATTCTTAAAACCTAAGTGGCATGAACCACCATCATCAACAAAATATTGCCCTGAAAGTTCTATAACAGCTATGGTAACTAGGCTTGCATGTTCTGCAAACTCAGCCGCTGCTTAAGCAACAGAGTTAGAATCCTTAAATTTCATGTTCCAATTCTGCCTGCCAACAAAAAAATTACCATTACTATCTCTAGGAAATGATTGCCCATGTTCTAACCTTTCATCCTTGAAACCTAAGTGGCATGAACCACCATCATCAACACAATATTGCCTAGAATGTTCTACAACAGCTCTGGCAGCTAGGCTTGCATGTTCTGCAAACTCAGCCACTGCTTGAGCAGCAGAGGTAGCATCCTTAAATTTCATGTTCCAATTCTGCCTGCCAACTGAAAAATTACCATTACCATCTCCAGAAAATGATTGCCCATTTTCCAACCTTTCATCCTTGAAACCTAAGTGGCCTGAACCACCATCATCAACACAATATTGCCTTGAAAGTTCTACAACAGCTCTGGCAGCTAGGCTTGCATGTTCTACAAACTTAGCCGCGGCTTGAGCAGCAGAGGTAGCATCTATAAATTTCATGTTCCTATTCTGCCTGCAAACAGAAAAATTACCATTACCATCTCCAGGAAATGATTGCCCATGTTTCAACCTTTCATCCTTGAAACCTAAGTGGCATGAACCACCATCATCAACACAATATTGGTTTGAATGTTCTACAACAGCTCTGGCAGCTATGCTTGCATGTTCTGCAAACTCAGTTGCTGCTTGAGCAGCAGAGATAGCATTCTTAAATTTCATGTTCCAATTCTGCCTGCCAACCAAAAAATTACCATTACCATCTCCAGGAAATGATTGCCCATGTTCCAGCCTTTCATCCTTGAAACCTAAGTGGCATGTACCACCATCATCAACACAATATTGCCTTGAAAGTTCTACAACAGCTCTGGAAGCTAGGCTTGCATGTTCTGCAAAATTAGACGCTGCTTGAGCAGCAGAGGTAGCATCCATAAATTTCATGTTCCAATTCTGCCTGCCAACAGATAAATTACCATTACCATCTCTAGGAAATAATTTCCCATGTTCCAACATTTTATCCTTGAAACCTAAGTGGCATGAACCACCATCATCAACACAATATTGCCTTGAAAGTTCTACAACAGCTCTGGCCGCTAGGCTTGCATGTTCTACAAACTCAGTCGCTGCTTGAGCAGTAGAGGTAGCATCCTTAAATTTCATGTTCCAATTCTGCCTGCCAACAGAAAAATTACCATTGCCATCTCTAGGAACTGATTTCCCATGTTCCAACCTTTCATCCTTGAAACCTTAGTGGCATGAACCACCATCATCAACAAAATATTGGTTTGAAAGTTCTACAACAGCTCTGGCAGCTATGCTTGCATGTTCTGCAAACTCAGTTGCTGCTTGAGCAGCAGAGGTAGCATTCTTAAATTTCATGTTCCAATTCTGCCTGCCAACAGAAAAATTACCATTACCATCTCCAGGAAATGATTGCCCATGTTCCAACCTTTCATCCTTGAAACCTAAGTGGCATGAACCACCATTATCAACACAATATTGCCTTTAAAGTTCTACAACAGCTCTGGCAGCGGAGGCTTGCATGTTCTGCAAACTCAGCCGCTGCTTGAGCAGTAGAGTTAGCATCCTTAAATTTCATGTTCCAATTCTGCCTGCCAACAGAAAAATTACCATTACCATCTCTAGGAAATGATTGCCCATGTTCCAGCCTTTCATCCTTGAAACCTAAGTGGCATGAACCACCATCATCAACACAATATTCCCTTGAAAGATCTACAACAGCTCTGGCAGCTAGGCTTGAATGGTTTACAAACTCAGCCGCTGCTTGATCAGCAGAGGTAGCATCCTTAAATTTCATATTCTAATTCTACCTGCTAACAGAAAAATTACCATTACCATCTCCAGGAAATGAATGCCCACGTTCCAACCTTTCATCCTTGAAACCTAAGTGGCATGATCAACCATCATCAACACAATATTGCATTGAAAGTTCTACAACAACTCTTGTAGCTAGGCTTGCATGTTCTGCAAACTTAGCCGCTGCTTGAGCAGCAGAGGTAGCATCCATAAATTTCATGTTCCAATTCTGCCTGCCAACAGATAAATTACCATTACCATCTCTAGGAAATAATTTCCCATGTTCCAACATTTTATCCTTGAAACCTAAGTGGCATGAACCACCATCATCAACACAATATTGCCTTGAAAGTTCTACAACAGCTCTGGCCGCTAGGCTTGCATGTTCTACAAACTCAGTCGCTGCTTGAGCAGTAGAGGTAGCATCCTTAAATTTCATGTTCCAATTCTGCCTGCCAACAGAAAAATTACCATTGCCATCTCTAGGAACTGATTTCCCATGTTCCAACCTTTCATCCTTGAAACCTTAGTGGCATGAACCACCATCATCAACAAAATATTGGTTTGAAAGTTCTACAACAGCTCTGGCAGCTATGCTTGCATGTTCTGCAAACTCAGTTGCTGCTTGAGCAGCAGAGGTAGCATTCTTAAATTTCATGTTCCAATTCTGCCTGCCAACAGAAAAATTACCATTACCATCTCCAGGAAATGATTGCCCATGTTCCAACCTTTCATCCTTGAAACCTAAGTGGCATGAACCACCATTATCAACACAATATTGCCTTTAAAGTTCTACAACAGCTCTGGCAGCGAGGCTTGCATGTTCTGCAAACTCAGCCGCTGCTTGAGCAGTAGAGTTAGCATCCTTAAATTTCATGTTCCAATTCTGCCTGCCAACAGAAAAATTACCATTACCATCTCTAGGAAATGATTGCCCATGTTCCAGCCTTTCATCCTTGAAACCTAAGTGGCATGAACCACCATCATCAACACAATATTCCCTTGAAAGATCTACAACAGCTCTGGCAGCTAGGCTTGAATGGTTTACAAACTCAGCCGCTGCTTGATCAGCAGAGGTAGCATCCTTAAATTTCATATTCTAATTCTACCTGCTAACAGAAAAATTACCATTACCATCTCCAGGAAATGAATGCCCACGTTCCAACCTTTCATCCTTGAAACCTAAGTGGCATGATCAACCATCATCAACACAATATTGCATTGAAAGTTCTACAACAACTCTTGTAGCTAGGCTTGCATGTTCTGCAAACTTAGCCGCTGCTTGAGCAGCAGAGGTAGCATCCTTAAATTTCATGTTCCAATTCTGCCTGCCAACAGAAAAATTACCATTACCATCTCAAGGAAATGATTGCCCATGTTCCAACCTTTCATTCTTTAAACCTAAGTGGCATGAACCACCATCATCAACAAAATATTGCCTTGAAAGTTCTATAACAGCTATGGTAGCTAGGCTTGCATGTTCTGCAAACTCAGCCGCTGCTTGAGCAACAGAGTTAGAATCCTTAAATTTCATGTTCCAATTCTGCCTGCCAACAAAACAATTACCATTACTATCTCTAGGAAATGATTGCCCATGTTCCAACCTTTCATCCTTGAAACCTAAGTGGCATGAACCACCATCATCAACACAATATTGCCTAGAAAGTTCTACAACAGCTCTAGCAGCTAGGCTTGCATGTTCTGCAAACTCAGCCGCTGCTTGAGCAGCAGAGGTAGCATCCTTATATTTCATGTTCCAATTCTGCCTGCCAATAGAAAAATTACCATTACCATCTCCAGGAAATGATTGCCCATGTTCCATCCTTTCATCCTTGAAACCTAAGTGGCATGAACCACCATCATCAACACAATATTGCCTTGAAAGTTCTACAACAACTCTGGCAGCTAGGCTTGCATGTTCTGCAAACTTAGCCGCTGCTTGAGCAGCAGAGGTAGCATCGATAAATTTCATGTTCCAATTCTGCCTGCCAACAGAAAAATTACCATTGCCATCTCTAGGAAATGATTTCCCATGTTCCAACCTTTCATCCTTGAAACCTAAGTGGCATGAACCACCATCATCAACAAAATATTGGTTTGAAAGTTCTACAACAGCTCTGGCAGCTATGCTTGCATGTTCTGCAAACTCAGCTGATGCTTGAGCAGCAGAGGTAGCATTCTTAAATTTCATGTTCCAATTCTGCCTGCCAACAGAAAAATTACCATTACCATCTCCAGGAAATGATTGCCCATGTTCCAACCTTTCATCCTTGAAACCTAAGTGGCATGAACCACCATTATCAACACAATATTGCCTTTAAAGTTCTACAACAACTCGGGCAGCGAGGCTTGCATGTTCTGCAAACTCAGCCGCTGCTTGAGCAGTAGAGTTAGCATCCTTAAATTTCATGTTCCAATTGTGCCTGCCAACAGAAAAATTACCATTACCATCTCTAGGAAATGATTGCCCATGTTCCAGCCTTTCATCCTTGAAACCTATGTGGCATGAACCACCATCATCAACACAATATTCCCTTAAAAGATCTACAACAGCTCCGGTAGCTAGGCTTGAATGTTCTACAAACTCAGCCGCTGCTTGATCAGCCGAGGTAGCATCCTTAAATTTCATGTTCCAATTCTACTTGCTAACAGAAAAATTACCATTACCATCTCCAGGAAATGATTGCCCATGTTCCAACCTTTCATCCTTGAAACCTAAGTGGCATGAACCACCATCATCAACACAATATTGCCTTGAAAGTTCTACAACAGCTCTGGCAGCTAGGCTTGCATGTTCTGCAAACTCAGTCGCTGCTTGAGCAGCAGAGGTAGCATCCATAAATTTCATGTTCCAATTCTGCCTGCCAATAGAAAAATTACCATTACCATCTCCAGGAAATGATTGCCCATGTTCCAACCTTTCATCCTTGAAACCTAAGTGGCATGAACCACCATCCTCAACACAATATTGCCTTGAAAGTTCTACAACAGCTCTGGCAGCTAGGCTTGCATGTTCTACAAACTCAGCCGCTGCTTGAGTAGCAGAGGTAGCATCCTTAAATTTCATGTTCCAATTCTGCCTGCCAACAAAACAATTACCATTACCATCTCCAGGAAATTATTGCCCATGTTCCAACCTTTCATCCTAGAAACCTAAGTGGCATGAACCACCATCATCAACACAATATTGCCTTGAAAGTTCTACAACAGCTCTGGCAGCTAGGCTTGCATGTTATGCAAACTCAGCCGCTGCTTGAGCAGCAGAGGTAGCATCCATAAATTTCATGTTCCAATTCTGCCTACCAACAGAAAAATTACCATTACCATCTCCAGGAAATGATTGCCCATGTTCCAACCTTTCATCCTTGAAACCTAAGTGGCATGAACCACCATCATCAACTCAATATTGCCTTGAAAGTTCTACAACAGCTCTGGCAGCTAGGCTTGCAGGTTCTGTAAACTCAGCCGATGCTTGAGCAGCAGAGGTAGCATCCATAAATTTCATGTTCCAATTATGCCTGCCAATAGAAAAATTACCATTACCATCTCCAGGAAATGATTGCCCGTGTTCCAACCTTTAATCCTTGAAACCTAAGTGGCATGAACCACCATTATCAACACAATATTGCCTTGAAAATTCTACAACACCTATGGCAACTAGGCTTGCATGTTCTGCAAACTCAGCCGCTGCTTGAGCAGCAGAGGTAGCATCCTTAAACTTCATGTTCCAATTGTGCCTGCCAACAAAAAAATTACCATTACCATCTCTAGGAAATGATTGCCCATGTTCCAACCTTTCATCCTTGAAACCTAAATGGCATGAACCACCATCATCAACACAATATTGCCTAGAATGTTCTACAATAGCTCTGGCAGCTAGGATTGCATGTTCTGCAAACTCAGCCGCTGCTTGAGCAGCAGAGGTAGCATCC
This sequence comes from Nicotiana tomentosiformis, assembly GCF_000390325.3. Taxonomy (NCBI): domain Eukaryota; kingdom Viridiplantae; phylum Streptophyta; class Magnoliopsida; order Solanales; family Solanaceae; genus Nicotiana; species Nicotiana tomentosiformis. Next base: position 78,874 of record NW_027174726.1, on the reverse strand, counting down.
TTAAATTTCATGTTCCAATTCTGCCTGCCAACAGAAAAATTACCATAACCATCTCCAGGAAATGATTGCCCATGTTCTAACCTTTCATCCTTGAAACCTAAGTGGCATGAACCACCATCATCAACACAATATTGCCTTGAAAGTTCTACAACAGCTCTGGCAGCTAGGCTTGCATGTTCTACAAACTCTGCCGCTGCTTGAGCAGCAGATGTAGCATCCTTAAATTTCATGTTCCAATTCTGCCTGCCAACAGAAAAATTACCATTACCATATCCAGGAAATGATTGCCCATGTTCCAACCTTTCATCCTTGAAACCTAAGTGGCATGAACCACCATCATCAACACAATATTGCCTTGAAAGTTCTACCACAGCTCTGGCAGCTAGGCTTGCATGTTCTGCAAACTCAGCCGCTGCTTGAGCAGCAGAGGTAGCATCCATAAATTTCATGTTCCAATTCTGCCTGCCAACAGAAAAATTACCATTACCATCTCCAGGAAATGATTGCCCATGTTTCAACCTTTCATCCTTGAAACCTAAGTGGCATGAACCACCATCATCAACACAATATTGGTTTGAAAGTTCTACAACAGCTCTGGCAGCTATGCTTGCATGTTCTGCAAACTCAGTTGCTTCTTGAGCAGCAGAGGTAGCATTCTTAAATTTCATGTTCCAATTCTGCCTGCCAACAGAAAAATTACCATTACCATCTCCAGGAAATGATTGCCCATGTTCCAGCCTTTCATCCTTGAAACCTAAGTGGCATGAACCACCATCATCAACACAATATTGCCTTGAAAGTTCTACAGCAGCTCTGGCAGCTAGGCTTGCATGTTCTGCAAACTTAGCCGCTGCTTGAGCAGCAGAGGTAGCATCCATAAATTTCATGTTCCAATTCTGCCTGCCAATAGAAAAATTACCATTACCATCTCCAGGAAATGATTGCCCATGTTTTAACCTTTCATCCTTGAAACCTAAGTGGCATGAACCACCATCATCAACACAATATTGGTTTGAAAGTTCTACAACAGCTCTGGCAGCTATGCTTGCATGTTCTGCAAACTCAGTTGCTGCTTGAGCAGCAGAGGTAGCATTCTTAAATTTCATGTTCCAATTCTGCCTGCCAACAGAAAAATTACCATTACCATCTCCAGGAAATGATTGCCCATGTTCCATCCTTTCTTCCTTGAAACCTAAGTGGCATGAACCACCATCATCAACACAATATTGCCTTGAAAGTTCTACAACAGCTCTGGCAGCTAGGCTTGCATGTTCTGCAAACTTAGCTGCTGCTTGAGCAGCAGAGGTAGCATCCATAAATTTCATGTTCCAATTCTGCCTGCCAACAGAAAAATTACCATTACCATCTCCAGGAAATGATTGCCCATGTTTCAACCTTTCAACCTTGAAACCTAAGTGGCATGAACCACCATCATCAACACAATATTGGTTTGAAAGTTCTACAACAGCTCTGGCAGCTATGCTTGCATGTTCTGCAAACTCAGTTGCTGCTTGAGCAGCAGAGGCAGCATTCTTAAATTTCATGTTCCAATTCTGCCTGCCAACAGAAAAATTACCATTACCATCTCCAGGAAATGATTGCCCATGTTCCATCCTTTCATCCTTGAAACCTAAGTGGCATGAACCACCATCATCAACACAATATTGCCTTGAAAGTTCTACAACAGCTCTGGCAGCTAGGCTTGCATGTTCTGCAAACTTAGCCGCTGCTTGAGCAGCAAAGGTAGCATCCATAAATTTCATGTTCCAATTCTGCCTGCCAACAGAAAGATTACCATTGCCATCTCTGGGAAATGATTTCCCATGTTCCAACCTTTCATCCTTGAAACCTAAGTGGCATGAAACACCATCATCAACAAAATATTGGTTTGAAAGTTCTACAACAGCTCTGGCAGCTAGGCTTGCATGTTCTGCAAACTCAGCCGCTGCTTGAGCAGCAGAGGTAGCATCCATAAATTTCATGTTCCAATTCTGCCTGCCAACAGAAAAATTACCATTGCCATCTCTAGGAAATGATTTACCATGTTCCAACCTTTCATCCGTGAAACCTAAGTGGCATGAAACACCATCATCAACAAAATATTGGTTTGAAAGTTCTACAACAGCTCTGGCAGCTATGCTTGCATGTTCTGCAAACTCAGCTGATGCTTGAGCAGCAGAGGTAGCATTCTTAAATTTCATGTTCCAATTCTGCCTGCCAACAGAAAAATTACCATTACCATCTCCAGGAAATGATTGCCCATGTTCCAACCTTTCATCCTTGAAACCTAAGTGGCATGAACCACCATTATCAACACAATTTTGCCTTTAAAGTTCTACAACAGCTCTGGCAGCGAGGCTTGCATGTTCTGCAAACTCAGCCGCTGCTTGAGCAGTAGAGTTAGCATCCTTAAATTTCATGTTCCAATTGTGCCTCCCAACAGAAAAATTACCATTACCATCTCTAGGAAATGATTGCCCATGTTCCAGCCTTTCATCCTTGAAACCTATGTGGCATGAACCACCATCATCAACACAATATTCCCTTGAAAGATCTACAACAGCTCCGACAGCTAGGCTTGAATGTTCTACAAACTCAGCCGTTGCTTGATCAGTCGAGGTAGCAACCTTAAATTTCATGTTCCAATTCTACTTGCTAACAGAAAAATTACCATTACCATCTCCAGGAAATGATTGCCCATGTTCCAACCTTTCATCCTTGAAACCTAAGTGGCATGAACCACTATCATCAACACAATATTGCCTTGAAAGTTCTACAACAGCTCTGGCAGCTAGGCTTGCATGTTCTACAAACTCAGTCGCTGCTTGAGCAGCAGAGGTAGCATCCATAAATTTCATGTTCCAATTCTGCCTGCCAATAGAAAAATTACCATTACCATCTCCAGGAAATGATTGCCCATGTTCCAACCTTTCATCCTTGAAACCTAAGTGGCATGAACCACCATCATCAACACAATATTGCCTTGAAAGTTCTACAACAGCTCTGGCAGCTAGGCTTGCATGTTCTACAAACTCAGCCGCTGCTTGAGCAGCAGAGGTAGCATCCTTAAATTTCATATTCCAATTCTGCCTGCCAACAAAACAATTACCATTACCATCTCCAGGAAATGATTGCCCATGTTCCAACCTTTCATCCTTGAAACCTAAGTGGCATGAACCACTATCATCAACACAATATTGCCTTGAAAGTTCTACAACAGCTCTGGCAGCTAGGCTTGCATGTTCTACAAACTCAGTCGCTGCTTGAGCAGCAGAGGTAGCATCCATAAATTTCATGTTCCAATTCTGCCTGCCAACAGAAAAATTACCATTACCATCTCCAGGAAATGATTGCCCATGTTCCAACCTTTCATCCTTGAAACCTAGGTGGCATGAACCACCATCATCAACACAATATTGCCTTGAAAGTTCTACAAAAGCTCTGGCAGCTAGGCTTGCATGTTCTACAAACTCAGCCGCTGCTTGAGCAGCAGAGGTAGCATCCTTAAATTTCATATTCCAATTCTGCCTGCCAACAAAACAATTACCATTACCATCTCCAGGAAATGATTGCCCGTGTTCCAACCTTTCATCCTAGAAACCTAAGTGGCATGAACCACCATCATCAACACAATATTGCCTTGAAAGTTCTACAACAGCTCTGGCAGCTAGGCTTGCATGTTATGCAAACTCAGCCGCTGCTTGAGCAGCAGAGGTAGCATCCATATATTTCATGTTCCAATTCTGCCTGCCAACAGAAAAATTACCATTACCATCTCCAGGAAATGATTGCCCATGTTCCAACCTTTCATCCTTGAAACCTAGGTGGCATGAACCACCATCATCAACACAATATTGCCTTGAAAGTTCTACAATAGCTCTGGCAGCTAGGCTTGCAGGTTCTGTAAACTCAGCCGATGCTTGAGCAGCAGAGGTAGCATCCATAAATTTCGTGTTCCAATTATGCCTGCCAATAGAAAAATTACCATTACCATCTCCAGGAAATGATTGCCCGTGTTCCAACCTTTAATCCTTGAAACCTAAGTGGCATGAACCACCATTATCAACACAATATTGCCTTGAAAATTCTACAACAGCTATGGCAACTAGGCTTGCATGTTCTGCAAACTCAGCCGCTGCTTGAGCAGCAGAGGTAGCATCCTTAAATTTCATGTTCCAATTCTGCCTGCCAACAAAAAAATTACCATTACCATCTCTAGGAAATGATTGCCCATGTTCCAACCTTTCATCCTTGAAACCTAAGTGGCATGAACCACCATCATCAACACAATATTGCCTAGAATGTTCTACAATAGCTCTGGCAGCTAGGATTGCATGTTCTGCAAACTCAGTCGCTGCTTGAGCAGCAGAGGTAGCATCCTTAAATTTCATGTTCCAATTCTGCCTGCCAACAGAAAAATTACCATTATCATCTCCAGGAAATGATTGCCCATGTTCCAACCTTTCATCCTTGAAACCTAAGTGGCATGAACCACCATCATCAACACAATATTGCCTTGAAAGTTCTACAACAGCTCTGGCAGCTAGGCTTGCATGTTCTACAAACTCAGTCGCTGCTTGAGCAGCAGAGGTAGCATCCATAAATTTCATGTTCCAATTCTACTTGCTAACAGAAAAATTACCATTACCATCTCCAGGAAATGATTGCCCATGTTCCAACCTTTCATCCTTGAAACCTAAGTGGCATGAACCACTATCATCAACACAATATTGCCTAGAATGTTCTACAACAGCTCTGGCAGCTAGGCTTGCATGTTCTGCAAACTCAGCCGCTGCTTGAGCAGCAGAGGTAGCATCCTTAAATTTCATGTTCCAATTCTGCCTGCCAACAGAAAAATTACCATTACCATCTCCAGGAAATGATTGCCCATGTTCCAACCTTTCATCCTTGAAACCTAAGTGGCATGAACCACCATTATCAACAAAATATTGCCTTGAAAGTTCTACCACAGCTCTGGCAGCTAGGCTTGCATGTTCTACAAACTCAGCCACTGCTTGAGCAGCAGAGGTAGCATCCTTAAATTACATGTTCCAATTCTGCCTGCCAATAGAAAAATTACCATTACCATCTCCAGGAAATGATTGCCCACGTTCCAACCTTTCATCCTTGAAACCTAAGTGGCATGAACTACCATAATCAACACAATATTGCCTTGAAAGTTCTACAACAGCTCTGGCAGCTAGGCTTGCATGTTCTACAAACTCAGCCGCTGCTTGAGCAGCAGAGGTAGCATCCTTAAATTTCATATTCCAATTCTGCCTGCCAACAAAACAATTACCATTACCATCTCCAGGAAATGATTGCCCATGTTCCAACCTTTCATCCTTGAAACCTAAGTGGCATGAACCACTATCATCAACACAATATTGCCTTGAAAGTTCTACAACAGCTCTGGCAGCTAGGCTTGCATGTTCTACAAACTCAGTCGCTGCTTGAGCAGCAGAGGTAGCATCCATAAATTTCATGTTCCAATTCTGCCTGCCAACAGAAAAATTACCATTACCATCTCCAGGAAATGATTGCCCATGTTCCAACCTTTCATCCTTGAAACCTAGGTGGCATGAACCACCATCATCAGCACAATATTACCTTGAAAGTTCTACAACAGCTCTGGCAGCTAGGCTTGCATGTTCTACAAACTCAGCCGCTGCTTGAGCAGCAGAGGTAGCATCCTTAAATTTCATATTCCAATTCTGCCTGCCAACAAAACAATTACCATTACCATCTCCAGGAAATGATTGCCCGTGTTCCAACCTTTCATCCTAGAAACCTAAGTGGCATGAACCACCATCATCAACACAATATTCCCTTGAAAGATCTACAACAGCTCTGGCAGCTAGGCTTGCATGTTATGCAAACTCAGCCGCTGCTTGAGCAGCAGAGGTAGCATCCATATATTTCATGTTCCAATTCTGCCTGCCAACAGAAAAATTACCATTACCATCTCCAGGAAATGATTGCCCATGTTCCAACCTTTCATCCTTGAAACCTAGGTGGCATGAACCACCATCATCAACACAATATTGCCTTGAAAGTTCTACAATAGCTCTGGCAGCTAGGCTTGCAGGTTCTGTAAACTCAGCCGATGCTTGAGCAGCAGAGGTAGCATCCATAAATTTCGTGTTCCAATTATGCCTGCCAATAGAAAAATTACCATTACCATCTCCAGGAAATGATTGCCCGTGTTCCAACCTTTAATCCTTGAAACCTAAGTGGCATGAACCACCATTATCAACACAATATTGCCTTGAAAATTCTACAACAGCTATGGCAACTAGGCTTGCATGTTCTGCAAACTCAGCCGCTGCTTGAGCAGCAGAGGTAGCATCCTTAAATTTCATGTTCCAATTCTGCCTGCCAACAAAAAAATTACCATTACCATCTCTAGGAAATGATTGCCCATGTTCCAACCTTTCATCCTTGAAACCTAAGTGGCATGAACCACCATCATCAACACAATATTGCCTTGAAAGTTCTACAACAGCTCTGGCAGCTAGGCTTGCATGTTCTACAAACTCAGCCGCTGCTTGAGCAGCAGAGGTAGCATCAATAAATTTCGTGTTCCAATTATGCCTGCCAATAGAAAAATTACCATTACCATCTCCAGGAAATGATTGCCCGTGTTCTAACCTTTAATCCTTGAAACCTAAGTGGCATGAACCACCATCATCTACACAATATTGCCTTGAAAGTTCTACCACAGCTCTGGCAGCTAGGCTTGCATGTTCTGCAAACTTAGCCGCTGCTTGAGCAGCAGATGTAGCATCCTTAAATTTCATGTTCCAATTCTGCCTGCCAATAGAAAAATTACCATTACCATCTCCAGGAAATGATTGCCCATGTTCCAACCTTTCATCCTTGAAACCTAAGTGGCATGAACTACCATCATCAACACAATATTGCCTTGAAAGTTCTACCACAGCTCTGGCAGCTAGGCTTGCATGTTCTGCAAACTCAGCCGCTGCTTGAGCAGTAGAGTTAGCATCCTTAAATTTCATGTTCCAATTGTGCCTCCCAACAGAAAAATTACCATTACCATCTCTAGGAAATGATTGCCCATGTTCCAGCCTTTCATCCTTGAAACCTATGTGGCATGAACCACCATCATCAACACAATATTCCCTTGAAAGATCTACAACAGCTCCGACAGCTAGGCTTGAATGTTCTACAAACTCAGCCGTTGCTTGATCAGTCGAGGTAGCAACCTTAAATTTCATGTTCCAATTCTACTTGCTAACAGAAAAATTACCATTACCATCTCCAGGAAATGATTGCCCATGTTCCAACCTTTCATCCTTGAAACCTAAGTGGCATGAACCACTATCATCAACACAATATTGCCTTGAAAGTTCTACAACAGCTCTGGCAGCTAGGCTTGCATGTTCTACAAACTCAGTCCGCTGCTTGAGCAGCAGAGGTAGCATCCATAAATTTCATGTTCCAATTCTGCCTGCCAATAGAAAAATTACCATTACCATCTCCAGGAAATGATTGCCCATGTTCCAACCTTTCATCCTTGAAACCTAAGTGGCATGAACCACCATCATCAACACAATATTGCCTTGAAAGTTCTACAACAGCTCTGGCAGCTAGGCTTGCATGTTCTACAAACTCAGCCGCTGCTTGAGCAGCAGAGGTAGCATCCTTAAATTTCATATTCCAATTCTGCCTGCCAACAAAACAATTACCATTACCATCTCCAGGAAATGATTGCCCATGTTCCAACCTTTCATCCTTGAAACCTAAGTGGCATGAACCACTATCATCAACACAATATTGCCTTGAAAGTTCTACAACAGCTCTGGCAGCTAGGCTTGCATGTTCTACAAACTCAGCCGCTGCTTGAGCAGCAGAGGTAGCATCCATAAATTTCATGTTCCAATTCTGCCTGCCAACAGAAAAATTACCATTACCATCTCCAGGAAATGATTGCCCATGTTCCAACCTTTCATCCTTGAAACCTAGGTGGCATGAACCACCATCATCAACACAATATTGCCTTGAAAGTTCTACAACAGCTCTGGCAGCTAGGCTTGCATGTTCTACAAACTCAGCCGCTGCTTGAGCAGCAGAGGTAGCATCCTTAAATTTCATATTCCAATTCTGCCTGCCAACAAAACAATTACCATTACCATCTCCAGGAAATGATTGCCCATGTTCCAACCTTTCATCCTAGAAACCTAAGTGGCATGAACCACCATCATCAACACAATATTGCCTTGAAAGTTCTACAACAGCTCTGGCAGCTAGGCTTGCATGTTATGCAAACTCAGCCGCTGCTTGAGCAGCAGAGGTAGCATCCATATATTTCATGTTCCAATTCTGCCTGCCAACAGAAAAATTACCATTACCATCTCCAGGAAATGATTGCCCATGTTCCAACCTTTCATCCTTGAAACCTAGGTGGCATGAACCACCATCATCAACACAATATTGCCTTGAAAGTTCTACAACAGCTCTGGCAGCTAGGCTTGCAGGTTCTGTAAACTCAGCCGATGCTTGAGCAGCAGAGGTAGCATCCATAAATTTCGTGTTCCAATTATGCCTGCCAATAGAAAAATTACCATTACCATCTCCAGGAAATGATTGCCCGTGTTCCAACCTTTAATCCTTGAAACCTAAGTGGCATGAACCACCATTATCAACACAATATTGCCTTGAAAATTCTACAACAGCTATGGCAACTAGGCTTGCATGTTCTGCAAACTCAGCCGCTGCTTGAGCAGCAGAGGTAGCATCCTTAAATTTCATGTTCCAATTCTGCCTGCCAACAAAAAAATTACCATTACCATCTCTAGGAAATGATTGCCCATGTTCCAACCTTTCATCCTTGAAACCTAAGTGGCATGAACCACCATCATCAACACAATATTGCCTAGAATGTTCTACAACAGCTCTGGCAGCTAGGATTGCATGTTCTGCAAACTCAGCCGCTGCTTGAGCAGCAGAGGTAGCATCCTTAAATTTCATGTTCCAATTCTGCCTGCCAACAGAAAAATTACCATTATCATCTCCAGGAAATGATTGCCCATGTTCCAACCTTTCATCCTTGAAACCTAAGTGGCATGAACCACCATCATCAACACAATATTGCCTTGAAAGTTCTACAACAGCTCTGGCAGCTAGGCTTGCATGTTCTACAAACTCAGCCGCTGCTTGAGCAGCAGAGGTAGCATCCTTAAATTTCATGTTCCAATTCTACTTGCTAACAGAAAAATTACCATTACCATCTCCAGGAAATGATTGCCCATGTTCCAACCTTTCATCCTTGAAACCTAAGTGGCATGAACCACCATCATCAACACAATATTGCCTAGAATGTTCTACAACAGCTCTGGCAGCTAGGCTTGCATGTTCTGCAAACTCAGCCGCTGCTTGAGCAGCAGAGGTAGCATCCTTAAATTTCATGTTCCAATTCTGCCTGCCAACAGAAAAATTACCATTACCATCTCCAGGAAATGATTGCCCATGTTCCAACCTTTCATCCTTGAAACCTAAGTGGCATGAACCACCATTATCAACAAAATATTGCCTTGAAAGTTCTACCACAGCTCTGGCAGCTAGGCTTGCATGTTCTACAAACTCAGCCACTGCTTGAGCAGCAGAGGTAGCATCCTTAAATTACATGTTCCAATTCTGCCTGCCAATAGAAAAATTACCATTACCATCTCCAGGAAATGATTGCCCACGTTCCAACCTTTCATCCTTGAAACCTAAGTGGCATGAACCACCATCATCAACACAATATTGCCTTGAAAGTTCTACAACAGCTCTGGCAGCTAGGCTTGCATGTTCTACAAACTCAGCCGCTGCTTGAGCAGCAGAGGTAGCATCCTTAAATTTCATGTTCCAATTCTGCCTGCCAACAAAACAATTACCATTACCATCTCCAGGAAATGATTGCCCATGTTCCAACCTTTCATCCTTGAAACCTAAGTGGCATGAACCACCATCATCAACACAATATTGCCTTGAAAGTTCTACAACAGCTCTGGCAGCTAGGCTTGCATGTTCTACAAACTCAGTCGCTGCTTGAGCAGCAGAGGTAGCATCCATAAATTTCATGTTCCAATTCTGCCTGCCAACAGAAAAATTACCATTACCATCTCCAGGAAATGATTGCCCATGTTCCAACCTTTCATCCTTGAAACCTAGGTGGCATGAACCACCATCATCAACACAATATTGCCTTGAAAGTTCTACAACAGCTCTGGCAGCTAGGCTTGCATGTTCTACAAACTCAGCCGCTGCTTGAGCAGCAGAGGTAGCATCCTTAAATTTCATATTCCAATTCTGCCTGCCAACAAAACAATTACCATTACCATCTCCAGGAAATGATTGCCCGTGTTCCAACCTTTCATCCTAGAAACCTAAGTGGCATGAACCACCATCATCAACACAATATTCCCTTGAAAGTTCTACAACAGCTCTGGCAGCTAGGCTTGCATGTTATGCAAACTCAGCCGCTGCTTGAGCAGCAGAGGTAGCATCCATAAATTTCATGTTCCAATTCTGCCTGCCAACAGAAAAATTACCATTACCATCTCCAGGAAATGATTGCCCATGTTCCAACCTTTCATCCTTGAAACCTAAGTGGCATGAACCACCATCATCAACACAATATTGCCTTGAAAGTTCTACAATAGCTCTGGCAGCTAGGCTTGCAGGTTCTGTAAACTCAGCCGATGCTTGAGCAGCAGAGGTAGCATCCATAAATTTCGTGTTCCAATTATGCCTGCCAATAGAAAAATTACCATTACCATCTCCAGGAAATGATTGCCCGTGTTCCAACCTTTAATCCTTGAAACCTAAGTGGCATGAACCACCATTATCAACACAATATTGCCTTGAAAATTCTACAACAGCTATGGCAACTAGGCTTGCATGTTCTGCAAACTCAGCCGCTGCTTGAGCAGCAGAGGTAGCATCCTTAAATTTCATGTTCCAATTCTGCCTGCCAACAAAAAAATTACCATTACCATCTCTAGGAAATGATTGCCCATGTTCCAACCTTTCATCCTTGAAACCTAAGTGGCATGAACCACCATCATCAACACAATATTGCCTTGAAAGTTCTACAACAGCTCTGGCAGCTAGGCTTGCATGTTCTACAAACTCAGCCGCTGCTTGAGCAGCAGAGGTAGCATCAATAAATTTCGTGTTCCAATTATGCCTGCCAATAGAAAAATTACCATTACCATCTCCAGGAAATGATTGCCCGTGTTCTAACCTTTAATCCTTGAAACCTAAGTGGCATGAACCACCATCATCTACACAATATTGCCTTGAAAGTTCTACCACAGCTCTGGCAGCTAGGCTTGCATGTTCTGCAAACTTAGCCGCTGCTTGAGCAGCAGATGTAGCATCCTTAAATTTCATGTTCCAATTCTGCCTGCCAATAGAAAAATTACCATTACCATCTCCAGGAAATGATTGCCCATGTTCCAACCTTTCATCCTTGAAACCTAAGTGGCATGAACTACCATCATCAACACAATATTGCCTTGAAAGTTCTACCACAGCTCTGGCAGCTAGGCTTGCATGTTCTGCAAACTCAGCCGCTGCTTGAGCAGCAGAGGTAGCATCCATAAATTTCATGTTCCAATTCTGCCTGCCAACAGAACAATTACCATTACCATCTCCAGGAAATGATTGCCCATGTTCCAACCTTTCATCCTTGAAACCTAAGTGGCATGAACCACCATTATCAACACAATATTGCCTTTAAAGTTCTACAACAGCTCTGGCAGCTAGGCTTGCATGTTCTACAAACTCAGCCACTGCTTGAGCAGCAGAGGTAGCATCCTTAAATTACATGTTCCAATTCTACCTGCTAATAGAAAAAATACCATTACGATCTCCAGGAAATGAATGCCCACGTTCCAACCTTTCATCCTTGAAACCTAAGTGGCATGAACCACCATCATCAACACAATATTCCCTTGAAAGATCTACAACAGCTCTGGCAGCTAGGCTTGAATGTTCTACAAACTCAGCCGCTGCTTGATCAGCCGAGGTAGCATCCTTAAATTTCATGTTCCAATTCTACTTGCTAACAGAAAAATTACCATTACCATCTCCAGGAAATGATTGCCCATGTTCCAACCTTTCATCCTTGAAACCTAAGTGGCATGAACCACCATCATCAACACAATATTGCCTTGAAAGTTCTACAACAGCTCTGGCAGCTAGGCTTGCATGTTCTGCAAACTCAGCCGCTGCTTGAGCAGCAGAGGTAGCATCCATAAATTTCATGTTCCAATTCTTCCTGCCAATAGAAAAATTACCATTACCATCTCCAGGAAATGATTGCCCATGTTCCAACCTTTCATCCTTGAAACCTAAGTGGCATGAACCACCATTATCAACACAATATTGCCTTTAAAGTTCTACAACAGCTCTGGCAGCTAGGCTTGCATGTTCTACAAACTCAGCCACTGCTTGAGCAGCAGAGGTAGCATCCTTAAATTACATGTTCCAATTCTACCTGCTAATAGAAAAAATACCATTACGATCTCCAGGAAATGAATGCCCACGTTCCAACCTTTCATCCTTGAAACCTAAGTGGCATGAACCACCATCATCAACACAATATTCCCTTGAAAGATCTATAACATCTCCGGCAGCTAGGCTTGAATGTTCTACAAACTCAGCCGCTGCTTGATCAGCCGAGGTAGCATCCTTAAATTTCATGTTCCAATTCTACTTGCTAACAGAAAAATTACCATTACCATCTCCAGGAAATGATTGCCCATGTTCCAACCTTTCATCCTTGAAACCTAAGTGGCATGAACCACCATCATCAACACAATATTGCCTTGAAAGTTCTACAACAGCTCTGGCAGCTAGGCTTGCATGTTCTGCAAACTCAGTCGCTGCTTGAGCAGCAGAGGTAGCATCCATAAATTTCATGTTCCAATTCTTCCTGCCAATAGAAAAATTACCATTACCATCTCCAGGAAATGATTGCCCATGTTCCAACCTTTCATCCTTGAAACCTAAGTGGCATGAACCACCATCATCAACACAATATTGCCTTGAAAGTTCTACAACAGCTCTGGCAGCTAGGCTTGCATGTTCTACAAACTCAGTTGCTGCTTGAGCAGCAGAGGTAGCATCCTTAAATTTCATGTTCCAATTCTGCCTGCCAACAAAACAATTACCATTACCATCTCCAGGAAATGATTGCCCATGTTCCAACTTTTCATCCTAGAAACCTAAGTGGCATGAACCACCATCATCAACACAATATTACCTTGAAAGTTCTACAACAGCTCTGGCAGCTAGGCTTGCATGTTATGCAAACTCAGCCGCTGCTTGAGCAGCAGAGGTAGCATCCATAAATTTCATGTTCCAATTCTGCCTGCCAATAGAAAAATTACCATTACCATCTCCAGGAAATGATTGCCCATGTTCCAACCTTTCATCCTTGAAACCTAAGTGGCATGAACCACCATCATCAACACAATATTGCCTTGAATGTTCTACAACAGCTCTGGCAGCTAGGCTTGCATGTTCTACAAACTCAGTTGCTGCTTGAGCAGCAGAGGTAGCATCCTTAAATTTCATGTTCCAATTCTGCCTGCCAACAAAACAATTACCATTACCATCTCCAGGAAATGATTGCCCATGTTCCAACTTTTCATCCTAGAAACCTAAGTGGCATGAACCACCATCATCAACACAATATTGCCTTGAAAGTTCTACAACAGCTCTGGCAGCTAGGCTTGCATGTTATGCAAACTCAGCCGCTGCTTGAGCAGCAGAGGTAGCATCCATAAATTTCATGTTCCAATTCTGCCTGCCAACAGAAAAATTACCATTACCATCTCCAGGAAATGATTGCCCATGTTCCAACCTTTTATCCTTGAAACCTAAGTGGCATGAACCACCATCATCTACACAATATTGCCTTGAAAGTTCTACCACAACTCTGGCAGCTAGGCTTGCATGTTCTGCAAACTTAGCCGCTGCTTGAGCAGCAGATGTAGCATCCTTAAATTTCATGTTCCAATTCTGCCTGCCAACAGAAAAATTACCATTACCATCTCCAGGAAATGATTGCCCATGTTCCAACCTTTCATCCTTGAAACCTAAGTGGCATGAACTACCATCATCAACACAATATTGCCTTGAAAGTTCTACCACAGCTCTGGCAGCTAGGCTTGCATGTTCTGCAAACTCAGCCGCTGCTTGAGCAGCAGAGGTAGCATCCATAAATTTCATGTTCCAATTCTGCCTGCCAACAGAACAATTACCATTACCATCTCCAGGAAATGATTGCCCATGTTCCAACCTTTCATCCTTGAAACCTAAGTGGCATGAACCACCATTATCAACACAATATTGCCTTTAAAGTTCTACAACAGCTCTGGCAGCTAGGCTTGCATGTTCTACAAACTCAGCCACTGCTTGAGCAGCAGAGGTAGCATCCTTAAATTACATGTTCCAATTCTACCTGCTAATAGAAAAAATACCATTACGATCTCCAGGAAATGAATGCCCACGTTCCAACCTTTCATCCTTGAAACCTAAGTGGCATGAACCACCATCATCAACACAATATTCCCTTGAAAGATCTACAACAGCTCTGGCAGCTAGGCTTGAATGTTCTACAAACTCAGCCGCTGCTTGATCAGCCGAGGTAGCATCCTTAAATTTCATGTTCCAATTCTACTTGCTAACAGAAAAATTACCATTACCATCTCCAGGAAATGATTGCCCATGTTCCAACCTTTCATCCTTGAAACCTAAGTGGCATGAACCACCATCATCAACACAATATTGCCTTGAAAGTTCTACAACAGCTCTGGCAGCTAGGCTTGCATGTTCTGCAAACTCAGCCGCTGCTTGAGCAGCAGAGGTAGCATCCTTAAATTTCATGTTCCAATTCTGCCTGCCAACAGAAAAATTACCATTACCATCTCCAGGAAATGATTGCCCATGTTCCAACCTTTCATCCTTGAAACCTAAGTGGCATGAACCACCATCATCAACACAATATTGCCTTGAAAGTTCTACAACAGCTCTGGCAGCTAGGCTTGCATGTTCTACAAACTCAGTTGCTGCTTGAGCAGCAGAGGTAGCATCCTTAAATTTCATGTTCCAATTCTGCCTGCCAACAAAACAATTACCATTACCATCTCCAGGAAATGATTGCCCATGTTCCAACTTTTCATCCTAGAAACCTAAGTGGCATGAACCACCATCATCAACACAATATTGCCTTGAAAGTTCTACAACAGCTCTGGCAGCTAGGCTTGCATGTTATGCAAACTCAGCCGCTGCTTGAGCAGCAGAGGTAGCATCCATAAATTTCATGTTCCAATTCTGCCTGCCAACAGAAAAATTACCATTACCATCTCCAGGAAATGATTGCCCATGTTCCAACCTTTTATCCTTGAAACCTAAGTGGCATGAACCACCATCATCAACACAATATTGCCTTGAAAGTTCTACAACAGCTCTGGCAGCTAGGCTTGCATGTTCTGTAAACTCAGCCGATGCTTGAGCAGCAGAGGTAGCATCCACAAATTTCGTATTCCAATTATGCCTGCCAATAGAAAAATTACCATTACCATCTCAAGGAAATGATTGCCCGTGTTCCAACCTTTAATCCTTGAAACCTAAGTGGCATGAACCACCATTATCAATACAATATTGCCTTGAAAATTCTACAACAGCTATGGCAACTAGGCTTGCATGTTCTGCAAACTCAGCCGCTGCTTGAGCAGCAGAGGTAGCATCCTTAAATTTCATGTTCCAATTCTGCCTGCCAACAAAATAATTACCATTACCATCTCTAGGAAATGATTGCCCATGTTCCAACCTTTCATCCTCGAAACCTAAGTGGCATGAACCACCATCATCAACACAATATTGCCTAGAATGTTCTACAACAGCTCTGGCAGCTAGGCTTGCATGTTCTGCAAACTCAGCCGCTGCTTGAGCAGCAGAGGTAGCATCCTTAAATTTCATGTTCCAATTCTGCCTGCCAACAGAAAAATTACCATTACCATCTCCAGGAAATGATTGCCCATGTTCCAACCTTTCATCCTTGAAACCTAAGTGGCATGAACCACCATCATCTACACAATATTGCCTTGAAAGTTCTACCACAGCTCTGGCAGCTAGGCTTGCATGTTCTACAAACTTAGCCGCTGCTTGAGCAGCAGATGTAGCATCCTTAAATTTCATGTTCCAATTCTGCCTGCCAACAGAAACATTACCATTACCATCTCCAGGAAATGATTGCCCATGTTCCAACCTTTCATCCTTGAAACCTAAGTGGCATGAACCACCATCATCAACACAATATTGCCTTGAAAGTTCTACCACAGCTCTGGCAGCTAGGCTTGCATGTTCTGCAAACTCAGCCGCTGCTTGAGCAGTAGAGGTAGCATCCATAAATTTCATGTTGCAATTCTGCCTGCCAACAGAACAATTACCATTACCATCTCCAGGAAATGATTGCCCATGTTCCAACCTTTCATCCTTGAAACCTAAGTGGCATGAACCACCATTATCAACACAATATTGCCTTTAAAGTTCTACAACAGCTCTGGCAGCTAGGCTTGCATGTTCTACAAACTCAGCCACTGCTTGAGCAGCAGAGGTAGCATCCTCAAATTACATGTTCCAATTCTACCTGCTAACAGAAAAAATACCATTACGATCTCCAGGAAATGAATGCCCACGTTCCAACCTTTCATCCTTGAAACCTAAGTGGCATGATCCACCATCATCAATACAATATTGCCTTGAAAGTTCTACAACAGCTCTGGCAGCTAGGCTTGCATGTTCTGCAAACTTAGCTGCTGCTTGAGCAGCAGAGGTAGCATCCATAAATTTCATGTTCCAATTCTGCCTGCCAACAGAAAAATTACCATTGCCATCTCTAGGAAATGATTTCCCATGTTCCAACCTTTCATCCTTGAAACCTAAGTGGCATGAACCACCATCATCAACAAAATATTGGTTTGAAAGTTCTACAACAGCTCTGGCAGCTATGCTTGCATGTTCTGCAAACTCAGCTGCTGCTTGAGCAGCAGAGGTAGCATTCTTAAATTTCATGTTCCAATTCTGCCTGCCAACAGAAAAATTACCATTACCATCTCCAGGAAATGATTGCCCATGTTCCAAACTTTCATCCTTGAAACCTAAGTGGCATGAACCACCATTATCAACACAATACTTGCCTTTAAAGTTCTACAACAGCTCTGGCAGCGAGGCTTGCATGTTCTGCAAAGTCAGCCGCTGCTTGAGCAGTAGAGTTAGCATCCTTAAATTTCATGTTCCAATTCTGCCTGCCAACAGAAAAATTACCATTACCATCTCTAGGAAATGATTGCCCATGTTCCAGCCTTTCATCCTTGAAACCTAAGTGGCATGAACCACCATCATCAACACAATATTCCCTTGAAAGATCTACAACAGCTCCGGCAGCTAGGATTGAATGTTCTACAAACTCAGCCGCTGCTTGATCAGCCGAGGTAGCATCCTTAAATTTCATGTTCCAATTCTACTTGCTAACAGAAAAATTACCATTACCATCTCCAGGAAATGATTGCCCATGTTCCAACCTTTCATCCTTGAAACCTAAGTGGCATGAACCACCATAATCAACACAATATTGCCTTGAAAGTTCTACAACAGCTCTGGCAGCTAGGCTTGCATGTTCTGCAAACTCAGTCGCTGCTTGAGCAGCAGAGGTAGCATCCATAAATTTCATGTTCCAATTCTGCCTGCCAATAGAAAAATTACCATTACCATCTCCAGGAAATGATTGCCCATGTTCCAACCTTTCATCCTTGAAACCTAAGTGGCATGAACCACCATCATCAACACAATATTGCCTTGAAAGTTCTACAACAGCTCTGGCAGCTAGGCTTGCATGTTCTACAAACTCAGCCGCTGCTTGAGCAGCAGAGGTAGCATCCTTAAATTTCATGTTCCAATTCTGCCTGCCAATAAAACAATTACCATTACCATCTCCGGGAAATGATTGCCCATGTTCCAACCTTTCATCCTAGAAACCTAAGTGGCATGAACCACCATCATCAACACAATATTGCCTTGAAAGTTCTACAACAGCTCTTGCAGCTAGGCTTGCATGTTATGCAAACTCAGCCGCTGCTTGAGCAGCAGAGGTAGCATCCATAAATTTCATGTTCCAATTCTGCCTACCAACAGAAAAATTACCATTACCATCTCCAAGAAATGATTGCCCATGTTCCAACCTTTCATCCTTGAAACCTAAGTGGCATGAACTACCCTCATCAACACAATATTGCCTTGAAAGTTCTACAACAGCTCTGGCAGCTAGGCTTGCATGTTCTGTAAACTCAGCCGATGCTTGAGCAGCAGAGGTAGCATCCATAAATTTCGTGTTCCAATTATGCCTGCCAATAGAAAAATTACCATTACCATCTCCAGGAAATGATTGCCCGTGTTCCAACCTTTAATCCTTGAAACCTAAGGGGCATGAACCACCATTATCAACACAATATTGCCTTGAAAATTCTACAACAGCTATGGCAACTAGGCTTGCATGTTCTGCAAACTCAGCCGCTGCTTGAGCAGCAGAGGTAGCATCCTTAAATTTCATGTTCCAATTCTGCCTGCCAACAAAAACATTACCATTACCATCTCTAGGAAATGATTGCCCATGTTCCAACCTTTCATCCTTGAAACCTAAGTGGCATGAACCACCATCATCAAAACAATATTGCCTAGAATGTTCTACAACAGCTCTGGCAGCTAGGCTTGCCTGTTCTGCAAACTAAGCCGCTGCTTGAGCAGCAGACGTAGCATCCTTAAATTTCATGTTCCAATTCTGCCTGCCAACAGAAAAATTACCATTACCATCTCCAGGAAATGATTGCCCATGTTCCAACCTTTCATCCTTGAAACCTAAGTGGCATGAACCACCATCATCTACACAATATTGCCTTGAAAGTTCTACCACAGCTCTGGCAGCTAGGCTTGCATGTTCTACAAACTTAGCCGCTGCTTGAGCAGCAGATGTAGCATCCTTAAATTTCATGTTCCAATTCTGCCTGCCAACAGAAACATTACCATTACCATCTCCAGGAAATGATTGCCCATGTTCCAACCTTTCATCCTTGAAACCTAAGTGGCATGAACCACCATCATCAACACAATATTGCCTTGAAAGTTCTACCACAGCTCTGGCAGCTAGGCTTGCATGTTCTGCAAACTCAGCCGCTGCTTGAGCAGCAGAGGTAGCATCCATAAATTTCATGTTCCAATTCTGCCTGCCAACAGAACAATTACCATTACCATCTCCAGGAAATGATTGCCCATGTTCCAACCTTTCATCCTTGAAACCTAAGTGACATGAACCACCATCATCAACACAATATTGCCTTGAAAATTCTACAACAGCTATGGCAACTAGGCTTGCATGTTCTGCAAACTCAGCCGCTGCTTGAGCAGCAGAGGTAGCATCCATAAATTTCGTGTTCCAATTCTGCCTGCCAATAGAAAAATTACCATTACCATCTCCAGGAAATGATTGCCCATGTTCCAACCTTTCATCCTTGAAACCTAAGTGGCATGAACCACCATCATCAACACAATATTGCCTTGAAAGTTCTACAACAGCTCTGGCAGCTAGGCTTGCATGTTCTACAAACTCAGCCGCTGCTTGAGCAGCAGAGGTAGCATCCTTAAATTTCATGTTCCAATTCTGCCTGCCAACAGAAAAATTACCATTACCATCTCCAGGAAATGATTGCCCATGTTCCAACCTTTCATCCTTGAAACCTAAGTGGCATGAACCACCATCATCAACACAATATTGCCTTGAAAGTTCTACCACAGCTCTGGCAGCTAGGCTTGCATGTTCTGCAAACTCAGCCGCTGCTTGAGCAGCAGAGTTAGCATCCATAAATTTCATGTTCCAATTCTGCCTACCAACAGAACAATTACCATTACCATCTCCAGGAAATGATTGCCCATGTTCCAACCTTTCATCCTTGAAACCTAAGTGGCATGAACCACCATCATCAATACAATATTACCTTGAAAGTTCTACAACAGCTCTGGCAGCTAGACTTGCATGTTCTACAAACTCAGCCGCTGCTTGAGCAGCAGAGGTAGCATCCTTAAATTTCATGTTCGAATTCTGCCTGCCAATAGAATAATTACTATTACCATCTCTAGGAAATGATTGCCCATGTTCCAACCTTTCATCCTTGGAACCTAAGTGGCATGAACCACCATTATCAACACAATATTTCCTTTAAAGTTCTACAACAGCTCTGGCAGCTAGGCCTGCATGTTCTACAAACTCAGCCACTTCTTGAGCAGCAGAGGTAGCATCCTTAAATTTCATATTCCAATTCTACCTGATAACAGAAAAATTACCATTACCATCTCCAGGAAATGAATGCCCACGTTCCAACCTTTCATCCTTGAAACCTAAGTGGCATGATCCACCATCATCAACACAATATTGCCTTGAAAGTTCTACAATAACGCTGGCAGCTAGGCTTGCATGTTCTGCAAACTTAGCCGCTGCTTGAGCAGCAGAGGTAGCATCCTTAAATTTCATGTTCCAATTCTGCCTGCCAACAGAAATATTACCATTACCATCTCTAGGAAATGATTGCCCATGTTCCAACTTTTCATCCTTGAAACCTAAGTGGCATGAACATCCATCATCAAAAAAATATTGCCTTGAAAGTTCTACAACAGCTCTGGCAGCTAAGCTTGCAGGTTCTGCAAACTCAGCCGCTGCTTGAGCAGCAGAGTTAGCATTGTTAAATTTCATGTTCCAATTCTGCCTGCCAACAGAAAAATTACTATTAACATCTTTAGGAAATGATTGCCCATGTTCCAACTTTTCATCCTTGAAACCAAAGTGGCATGAACCACCATCATCAACACAATATTGCCTTGAAAGTTCTACAAGAGCTCTGGCAGCTATGCTTGCATGTTCTGCAAACTCAGTCGCTGCTTGAGCAGCAGAGGTAGCATCCATAAATTTCGTGTTCCAATTCTGCCTTCCAATAGAAAAATTACCATTACCATCTCCAGGAAATGATTGCCCATGTTCCAACCTTTCATCCTTGAAACCTAAGTGGCATGAACCACCATCATCAACACAATATTGCCTTGAAAGTTCTACAACAGCTCTGGCAGCTAGGCTTGCATGTTCTACAAACTCAGCCGCTGCTTGAGCAGCAGAGGTAGCATCCTTAAATTACATGTTCCAATTCTACCTGCTAACAGAAAAATTACCATTACCATCTCCAGGAAATGATTGCCCATGTTCCAACCTTTCATCCTTGAAACCTAAGTGGCATGAACCACCATCATCAACACAATATTGCCTTGAAAGTTCTACCACAGCTCTGGCAGCTAGGCTTGCATGTTCTGCAAACTCAGCCGCTGCTTGAGCAGCAGAGTTAGCATCCATAAATTTCATGTTCCAATTCTGCCTGCCAACAGAACAATTACCATTACCATCTCCAGGAAATGATTGCCCATGTTCCAACCTTTCATCCTTGAAACCTAAGTGGCATGAACCACCATTATCAACACAATATTGCCTTTAAAGTTCTACAACAGCTCTGGCAGCGAGGCTTGCATGTTCTGCAAAGTCAGCCGCTGCTTGAGCAGTAGAGTTAGCATCCTTAAATTTCATGTTCCAATTCTGCCTGCCAACAGAAAAATTACCATTACCATCTCTAGGAAATGATTGCCCATGTTCCAGCCTTTCATCCTTGAAACCTAAGTGGCATGAACCACCATCATCAACACAATATTCCCTTGAAAGATCTACAACAGCTCCGGCAGCTAGGATTGAATGTTCTACAAACTCAGCCGCTGCTTGATCAGCCGAGGTAGCATCCTTAAATTTCATGTTCCAATTCTACTTGCTAACAGAAAAATTACCATTACCATCTCCAGGAAATGATTGCCCATGTTCCAACCTTTCATCCTTGAAACCTAAGTGGCATGAACCACCATAATCAACACAATATTGCCTTGAAAGTTCTACAACAGCTCTGGCAGCTAGGCTTGCATGTTCTGCAAACTCAGCCGCTGCTTGAGCAGCAGAGGTAGCATCCATAAATTTCATGTTCCAATTCTGCCTGCCAACAGAAAAATTACCATTACCATCTCCAGGAAATGATTGCCCATGTTCCAACCTTTCATCCTTGAAACCTAAGTGGCATGAACCACCATCATCAACACAATATTGCCTTGAAAGTTCTACAACAGCTCTGGCAGCTAGGCTTGCATGTTCTACAAACTCAGCCGCTGCTTGAGCAGCAGAGGTAGCATCCTTAAATTTCATGTTCCAATTCTGCCTGCCAATAAAACAATTACCATTACCATCTCCAGGAAATGATTGCCCATGTTCCAACCTTTCATCCTAGAAACCTAAGTGGCATGAACCACCATCATCAACACAATATTGCCTTGAAAGTTCTACAACAGCTCTTGCAGCTAGGCTTGCATGTTATGCAAACTCAGCCGCTGCTTGAGCAGCAGAGGTAGCATCCATAAATTTCATGTTCCAATTCTGCCTACCAACAGAAAAATTACCATTACCATCTCCAGGAAATGATTGCCCATGTTCCAACCTTTCATCCTTGAAACCTAAGTGGCATGAACTACCCTCATCAACACAATATTGCCTTGAAAGTTCTACAACAGCTCTGGCAGCTAGGCTTGCATGTTCTGTAAACTCAGCCGATGCTTGAGCAGCAGAGGTAGCATCCATAAATTTCGTGTTCCAATTATGCCTGCCAATAGAAAAATTACCATTACCATCTCCAGGAAATGATTGCCCGTGTTCCAACCTTTAATCCTTGAAACCTAAGTGGCATGAACCACCATTATCAACACAATATTGCCTTGAAAATTCTACAACAGCTATGGCAACTAGGCTTGCATGTTCTGCAAACTCAGCCGCTGCTTGAGCAGCAGAGGTAGCATCCTTAAATTTCATGTTCCAATTCTGCCTACCAACAAAAACATTACCATTACCATCTCTAGGAAATGATTGCCCATGTTCCAACCTTTCATCCTTGAAACCTAAGTGGCATGAACCACCATCATCAAAACAATATTGCCTAGAATGTTCTACAACAGCTCTGGCAGCTAGGCTTGCCTGTTCTGCAAACTAAGCCGCTGCTTGAGCAGCAGACGTAGCATCCTTAAATTTCATGTTCCAATTCTGCCTGCCAACAGAAAAATTACCATTACCATCTCCAGGAAATGATTGCCCATGTTCCAACCTTTCATCCTTGAAACCTAAGTGGCATGAACCACCATCATCTACACAATATTGCCTTGAAAGTTCTACCACAGCTCTGGCAGCTAGGCTTGCATGTTCTACAAACTCAGCCGCTGCTTGAGCAGCAGAGATAGCATCCATAAATTTCATGTTCCAATTCTGCCTGCCAACAGAAAAATTACCATTACCATCTCCAGGAAATGATTGCCCATGTTCCAACCTTTCATCCTTGAAACCTAAGTGGCATGAACCACCATCATCAACACAATATTGCCTTGAAAGTTCTACCACAGCTCTGGCAGCTAGGCTTGCATGTTCTGCAAACTCAGCCGCTGCTTGAGCAGCAGAGGTAGCATCCATAAATTTCATGTTCCAATTCTGCCTGCCAACAGAACAATTACCATTACCATCTCCAGGAAATGATTGCCCATGTTCCAACCTTTCATCCTTGAAACCTAAGTGACATGAACCACCATCATCAACACAATATTGCCTTGAAAATTCTACAACAGCTATGGCAACTAGGCTTGCATGTTCTGCAAACTCAGTCGCTGCTTGAGCAGCAGAGGTAGCATCCATAAATTTCGTGTTCCAATTCTGCCTGCCAATAGAAAAATTACCATTACCATCTCCAGGAAATGATTGCCCATGTTCCAACCTTTCATCCTTGAAACCTAAGTGGCATGAACCACCATCATCAACACAATATTGCCTTGAAAGTTCTACAACAGCTCTGGCAGCTAGGCTTGCATGTTCTGCAAACTCAGCCGCTGCTTGAGCAGCAGAGGTAGCATCCTTAAATTTCATGTTCCAATTCTGCCTGCCAACAGAAAAATTACCATTACCATCTCCAGGAAATGATTGCCCATGTTCCAACCTTTCATCCTTGAAACCTAAGTGGCATGAACCACCATCATCAACACAATATTGCCTTGAAAGTTCTACCACAGCTCTGGCAGCTAGGCTTGCATGTTCTGCAAACTCAGCCGCTGCTTGAGCAGCAGAGGTAGCATCCATAAATTTCATGTTCCAATTCTGCCTGCCAACAGAACAATTACCATTACCATCTCCAGGAAATGATTGCCCATGTTCCAACCTTTCATCCTTGAAACCTAAGTGGCATGAACCACCATCATCAATACAATATTACCTTGAAAGTTCTACAACAGCTCTGGCAGCTAGACTTGCATGTTCTACAAACTCAGCCGCTGCTTGAGCAGCAGAGGTAGCATCCTTAAATTTCATGTTCGAATTCTGCCTGCCAATAGAATAATTACTATTACCATCTCTAGGAAATGATTGCCCATGTTCCAACCTTTCATCCTTGAAACCTAAGTGGCATGAACCACCATTATCAACACAATATTTCCTTTAAAGTTCTACAACAGCTCTGGCAGCTAGGCTTGCATGTTCTACAAACTCAGCAACTTCTTGAGCAGCAGAGGTAGCATCCTTAAATTTCATATTCCAATTCTACCTGATAACAGAAAAATTACCATTACCATCTCCAGGAAATGAATGCCCACGTTCCAACCTTTCATCCTTGAAACCTAAGTGGCATGATCCACCATCATCAACACAATATTGCCTTGAAAGTTCTACAATAACGCTGGCAGCTAGGCTTGCATGTTCTGCAAACTTAGCCGCTGCTTGAGCAGCAGAGGTAGCATCCTTAAATTTCATGTTCCAATTCTGCCTGCCAACAGAAATATTACCATTACCATCTCTAGGAAATGATTGCCCATGTTCCAACTTTTCATCCTTGAAACCTAAGTGGCATGAACATCCATCATCAAAAAAATATTGCCTTGAAGGTTCTACAACAGCTCTGGCAGCTAAGCTTGCAGGTTCTGCAAACTCAGCCGCTGCTTGAGCAGCAGAGTTAGCATTGTTAAATTTCATGTTCCAATTCTGCCTGCCAACAGAAAAATTACTATTAACATCTTTAGGAAATGATTGCCCATGTTCCAACCTTTCATCCTTGAAACCTAAGTGGCATGAACCACCATCATCAACACAATATTGCCTTGAAAGTTCTACAAGAGCTCTACAGCGAGGCTTGCATGTTTTGCAAACTCAGCTGCTACTTGAGCACCAGATTTAGCATCCTTAAATTTCATGTTCCAATTCTGCCTGTCAACAGAAAAATTACCATTACCATCTCTAGGAAATGATTGCCCATGTTCCAACCTTTCATCCTTGAAACCTAAGTGGCATGAACCACCATCATCAACACAATATTGCCTTGAAAGTTCTACAACAGCTCTGGCAGCTAGGCTTGCATGTTCTGTAAACTCAGCCGATGCTTGAGCAGCAGAAGTAGCATCCATAAATTTCGTGTTCCGATTATGCCTGCCAACAGAAAAATTACCATTACCATCTCCAGGAAATGATTGCCCGTGTTCCAACCTTTAATCCTTGAAACCTAAGTGGCATGAACCACCATTATCAACACAATATTGTCTTGAGAATTCTACAACAGCTCTGGCAGCTAGGCTTGCATGTTATGCAAACTCAGCCGCTGCTTGAGCAGCAGAGGTAGCATCCATAAATTTCATGTTCCAATTCTGCCTGCCAATAGAAAAATTACCATTACCATCTCCAGGAAATGATTGCCCATGTTCCAACCTTTCATCCTTGAAACCTAAGTGGCATGAACTACCATCATCAACACAATATTGCCTTGAAAGTTCTACAACAGCTCTGGCAGCTAGGCTTGCATGTTCTGTAAACTCAGCCGATGCTTGAGCAGCAGAGGTAGCATCCATAAATTTCGTGTTCCAATTATGCCTGCCAATAGAAAAATTACCATTACCATCTCCAGGAAATGATTGCCCGTGTTCCAACCTTTAATCCTTGAAACCTAAGGGGCATGAACCACCATTATCAACACAATATTGCCTTGAAAATTCTACAACATCTATGGCAACTAGGCTTGCATGTTCTGCAAACTCAGCCGCTGCTTGAGCAGCAGAGGTAGCATCCTTAAATTTTATGTTCCAATTCTGCCTGCCAACAAAAACATTACCATTACCATCTCTAGGAAATGATTGCCCATGTTCCAACCTTTCATCCTTGAAACCTAAGTGGCATGAACCACCATCATCAAAACAATATTGCCTAGAATGTTCTACAACAGCTCTGGCAGCTAGGCTTGCCTGTTCTGCAAACTAAGCCGCTGCTTGAGCAGCAGACGTAGCATCCTTAAATTTCATGTTCCAATTATGCCTGCCAACAGAAAAATTACCATTACCATCTCCAGGAAATGATTGCCCGTGTTCCAACCTTTAATCCTTGAAACCTAAGTGGCATGAACCACCATTATCAACACAATATTGCCTTGAAAATTCTACAACATTTATGGCAACTAGGCTTGCATGTTCTGCAAACTCAGCTGCTGCTTGAGCAGCAGAGGTAGCATCCTTAAATTTCATGTTCCAATTCTGCCTGCCAACAAAAAAATTACCATTACCATCTCTAGGAAATTATTGCCCATGTTCCAACCTTTCATCCTTGAAACCTAAGTGGCATGAACCACCATCATCAACACAATATTGCCTAGAAAGTTCTACAACAGCTCTGGCATCTAGGCTTGCATGTTCTGCAAACTCAGCCGCTGCTTGAGCAGCAGAGCTAGCATCCTTAAATTTCATGTTCCAATTCTGCCTGCCAACAGAAAAATTACCATTACCATCTCCAGGAAATGATTGCCCATGTTCCAACCTTTCATCCTTGAAACCTAAGTGGCATGAACCACCATCATCAACACAATATTGCCGTGAAAGTTCTACCACAGCTCTGGCAGCTCGGCTTGC
Source organism: Nicotiana tomentosiformis (assembly GCF_000390325.3). Classification (NCBI taxonomy): domain Eukaryota; kingdom Viridiplantae; phylum Streptophyta; class Magnoliopsida; order Solanales; family Solanaceae; genus Nicotiana; species Nicotiana tomentosiformis. The sequence goes on along the minus strand of NW_027174726.1, from coordinate 51,763 downwards.
ATGTTCTGCAAACTTAGCCGCTGCTTGAGCAGCAGAGGTAGCATCCTTAAATTTCATGTTCCAATTCTGCCTGCCAACAGAAAAATTACCATTACCATCTCCAAGAAATGATTGCCCATGTTCCAACCTTTCATCCTTGAAACCTAAGTGGCATGAACCACCATCATCAACACAATATTGCCTTGAAAGTTCTACAACAGCTTTGGCAGCTAGGCTTGCATGTTCTGCAAACTCAGTCGTTGCTTGAGCAGCAGAGGTAGCATCCATAAATTTCATGTTCCAATTCTGCCTACCAACAGAAAAATTTCCATTACCATCTCCAGGAATTGATTACCCATGTTGCAACCTTTCATCCTTAAAACCTAAGTGGAATGAACCACCATCATCAACACAATATTGCCTTTAAAGTTCTACAACAGCTCTGGCAGCGAGGCTTGCATGTTCTGCAAACTCAGCCGCTGCTTTAGCAGCAGAGTTAGCATCCTTAAATTTCATGTTACAATTCTGCCTGCCAACAGAAAAATTACCATTACCATCTCTAGGAAATGATTGCCCATGTTCCAACCTTTCATCCTTGAAACCTAAGTGGCATGAACCACCATCATCAACACAATATTGCCTTGAAAGTTCTACAACAGCTCTGGCAGCTAGGCTGGCATGTTATACAAACTCAGCCACTGCTTGAGCAGTAGAGGTAGCATCCTTAAATTACATGTTCCAAATTTGCCTGCCAACAGAAAAATTACCATTGACATCTCTAGGAAATGATTGCCCATGTTCCAACCTTTCATCCTTGAAACCTAAGTGGCATGAACCACCATCATCAACAAAATATTGCCTTTAAAGTTCTACAACAGCTCTGGCAGCTAAGCTTGCATGTTCTGCAAACTCAGCCGCTGCTTGAGCAGCAGAGGTAGCATTCTTAAATTTCATGTTCCATTCTGCCTGCCAACAGAAAAATTACCATTAAAATCTCTAGGAAATGATTGCCCATGTTCCAACCTTTCATCCTTGAAACCTAAGTGGCATGAACCACCATCATCAACTCAATATTGTCTTGAAAGTTCTACAACAACTCTGGCAGCTAGGCTTGAAAGTTATGCAAACTCAGCCGCTGCGTGTGCAGCAGAGTTAGCATCCTTAAATTTCATGTTCCAATTCTGCCTGCCAACAGAAAAATTACCATTACCATCTCTAGGAAATGATTGCCCTTGTTCCAACCTTTCATCCTTGAAACCTAAGTAGCATGAACCACCATCATCAACACAATATTGCCTTGAAAGTTCTACAACAGCTCTGGCAGCTAGGCTTGCATGTTCTTCAAACTCAGCCGCTGCTTGAGCAACAAAGGTAGCATCCTTAAATTTCATGTTCTAATTCTGCCTGCCAACAGAAAAATTACCATTACTATCTCCAGGAAATGAATGCCCACGTTCCAACCTTTCATCCTTGAAACCTAAGTGGCATGATCCACCATCATCAACACAATATTGCCTTGAAAGTTCTACAATAACTCTGGCAGCCACGCTTGCATGTTCTGTAAACTTAGCAGCTGCTTGGGCAGCAGAGGTAGCATCCTTAAATTTCATGTTCCAATTCTGCCTGCCAACAGAAAAATTACCATTACCATCTCTAGGAAATGATTGCCCATGTTCCAACTTTTCATCCTTGAAACCTAAGTGGCATGAACCACCATCATCAACAAAATATTGCCGTGAAAGTTCTACAACAGCTCTGGCAGCTAAGCTTGCATGTTCTGCAAACTCAGCCGCTGCTTGAGCAGTAGAGGTAGCATTCTTAAATTTCATGTTCCAATTCTGCCTGCCAACCGAAAAATTACCATTAAAATCTCTAGGAAATGATTGCCCATGTTCCAACCTTTCATCCTTGAAACCTAAGTGGCATGAACCACCATCATCAACACAATATTGCCTTTAAAGTTCTAAAACAGCTCTGGCAGATAGGCTTGCATGTTCTGCAAACTCAGCCGCTGCTTGAGCAGCAGAGTTAGCATCCTTCAATTTCATGTTCCAATTCTGCCTGCCAACAGAAAAATTACCATTACCATCTACAGGAAATGATTTCCCCTGTTCCAACCTTTCATCCTTGAAACCTAAGTGGCATGAACCACCATCATCAACACAATATTGCCTTGAAAGTTCTACAACAGATTTGGCAGCTAGGCTTGCATGTTCTGCAAACTCAGTCGTTGCTTGAGCAGCAGAGGTAGCATCCATAAATTTCATGTTCCAATTCTACCTGCCAACAGAAAAATTACCATTACCATCTCCAGGAATTGATTGCCCATGTTCCAACCTTTCATCCTTAAAACCTAAGTGGCATGAACCACCATCATCAACACAATATTGCCTTGAAAGTTCTACAACAGCTCTGGCAGCTAGGCTTGTATGTTATACAAACTCAGCCGCTGCTTTATCAGCAGAGGTAGCATCCTTAAATTTCATGTTCCAATTTTGCCTGCCAACAGAAATATTACCATTGACATCTCTAGGAAATGATTGCCCATGTTCCAACCTTTCATCCTTGAAACCTAAGTGGCATGAACCACCTTCATCAACAAAATATTACCTTGAAAGTTCTACAACAGCTGTGGCAGCTAAGCTTGCATGTTCTGCAAACTCAGCCGCTGCTTGAGCAGCAGAGGTAGCATTCTTAAATTTCATGTTCCAATTCTGCCTGCCAACAGAAAAATTACCATTACCATCTCTAGGAAATGATTGCCCATGTTCCAACCTTTCATCCTTGAAACCTAAGTGGCATGAACCACCATCATCAACACAATATTGCCTTGAAAGTTCTACAACAGCTCTGGCAGCTAGGCTTGCATGTTCTACAAACTCAGTCGCTAAAGGAACATGGACTTTGGCCAGTCTTCAAAACATGAATGTAAAACAAAGCACCGCTAGAAAATGTCAAATTTCCGACTACTAAATCGGTCCGAAATAAGTGGTCAGAATATAGATGGTCGCAAAAAAATTTCGACCAAAACGGTCGGAAATTTGCGACCAAAACAGTCGCAAAGAGGAAAAATTTGGGTGACCGGCTAAAATTGTCTTTTGCGACCGAAATGGTCAGTAATTTTGCGACCAGAACAGTCGCATATTTAAATTAAATAATTAATTATTTCGTGCCAGTACCGACCGTTTTGGTCGGTGATGTTAATAATTTATTTAAATTAAATTCGAAATTTCCAACCAAATCGGTCTTGGAAAAATTAAAATTAAATTAAAAAATAATTAATTTTTGCAACCACTTCAGTCATAAATCTGGGAATTTTCTGCATGTTCTGCAAACTCAGCCACTGCTTGAGCAGCAGAGGTATCATCCCTAAATTTCATGTTCCAATTCTGCCTGCCAACAGAAAAATTACCATTACCATCTCCAGGAAATGATTGCCCTTGTTCCAACCTTTCATCCTTGAAACCTAAGTGGCATGAACCACCACCATCAACACAATATTGCCTTTAAAGTTGTACAACAGCTGTGGTAGCTAGGCTTGCATGTTCTGCAAACTCAGCCGCTGCTTGAGCAACAGAGGTAGCATCCTTAAATTTCATGTTCCAATTCTACCTGCCAACAGAAAATTTACCATTACCATCTCCAAGAAATGATTTCCCATGTTCCAACCTTTCATCCTTGAAACCTAAGTGGTATGAACCACCATCATCAACACAATATTGCCTTGAAAGTTCTACAACAGCTCTGGCAGCTAGGCTTGCATGTTCTGCAAACTCAGCCGCTGCTTGAGCAGCAGAGTTAGCATCCTTAAATTTCATGTTTCAATTTTGCCTGCCAACAGAAAAATTACCATTACCATCTCTAGGAAATGATTGCCCATGTTCCAACCTTTCATCCTTGAAACCTAAGTGGCATGAACCACCATCATCAACAAAATATTGCCTTGAAAGTTCTACAGTAGCTCTGGCAGCTAAGCTTGCATGTTCTGCAAACTCAGCCGCTGCTTGAGCAGCAGAGGTAGCATTCTTAAATTTCATGTTCCAATTCTGCCTGCCAACAGAAAAATTACTATTACCATCTCTAGGAAATGATTGCCCATGTTCCAACTTTTCATCCTTGAAACCTAAGTGGCATGAACCACTATCATCAATACAATATTGCCTTGAAAGTTCTACAATAGCTCTGGCAGCTAGGTTTGCATGTTCTACAAACTCAGCCGCTGCTTGAGCAGCAGAGGTATCATCCCTAAATTTCATGTTCCAATTCTGCCTGCCAACAGAAAAATTACCATTACCATCTCCAGGAAATGATTTCCCTTGTTCCAACCTTTCATCCTTGAAACCTAAGTGGCATGAACCACCACCATCAACACAATATTGCCTTTAAAGTTCTACAACAGCTCTGGTAGCTAGGCTTGCATGTTCTGCAAACTCAGCCGCTGCTTGACCAACAGAGGTAGCATCCTTAAATTTCATGTTCCAATTCTACCTGCTAACAGAAAATTTACCATTACCATCTCCAAGAAATGATTGCCCATGTTCCAACCTTTCATCCTTGAAACCTAAGTGGCATAAACCACCATCATCAACACAATATTGCCTTGAAAGTTCTACAAAAGCTCTGGTAGCTAGGCTTGCATGTTCTGCAAACTCAGCCGCTGCTTGAGCAGCAGAGTTAGCATCCTTAAATTTCATGTTCCAATTTTGCCTGCCAACAAAAAAATTACCATTACCATCTCTAGGAAATGATTGCCCATGTTCCAACCTTTCATCCTTGAAACCTAAGTGGCATGAACCACCATCATCAACAAAATATTGCCTTGAAAGTTCTACAATAGCTCTGGCAGCTAAGCTTGCATGTTCTGCAAACTCAGCCGCTGCTTGAGCAGCAGAGGTAGCATCCTTAAATTTCATGTTCCAATTCTGCCTGCCAACAGAAAAATTACCATTACCATCTCTAGGAAATGATTGCCCATGTTCCAACCTTTCATCCTTGAAACCTAAGTGGCATGAACCACCTTCATCAACAAAATATTACCTTGAAAGTTCTACAACAGCTGTGGAAGCTAAGCTTGCATGTTCTGCAAACTCAGCCGCTACTTGAGCAGCCGAGGTAGCATTCTTAAATTTTATGTTCCAATTCTGCCTACCAACAGAAAAATTACCATTACCATCTCCAGGAAATGATTGCCCATGTTCAAACCTTTCATCCTTGAAACCTAAGTGGCATGAACCACCATCATCAACACAATATTGCCTTTAAAGTTCTACAACAGCTCTGGCAGCGAGGCTTGCATGTTCTGCAAACTCAGCCGCTGCTTAAGCAGCAGAGTTAGCATCCTTAAATTTCATGTTCCAATTCTGCCTGCCAACAGAAAAATTACCATTACCATCTCTAGGAAATAATTGCCCATGTTCCAACCTTTCATCCTTGAAACCTAAGTGGCATGAACCACCATCATCAACAAAATATTGCCTTGAAAGTTCTACAGTAGCTCTGGCAGCTAAGCTTGCATGTTCTGCAAACTCAGCCGCTGCTTGAGCAGCAGAGGTAGCATTCTTAAATTTCATGTTCCAATTCTGCCTGCCAACAGAAAAATTACTATTACCATCTCTAGGAAATGATTGCCCATGTTCCAACTTTTCATCCTTGAAACCTAAGTGGCATGAACCACTATCATCAACACAATATTGCCTTGAAAGTTCTACAATAGCTCTGGCAGCTAGGCTTGCATGTTCTACAAACTCAGCCGCTGCTTGAGCAGCAGAGGTATCATCCCTAAATTTCATGTTCCAATTCTGCCTGCCAACAGAAAAATTACCATTACCATCTCCAGGAAATGATTTCCCTTGTTCCAACCTTTCATCCTTGAAACCTAAGTGGCATGAACCACCACCATCAACACAATATTGCCTTTAAAGTTCTACAACAGCTCTGGTAGCTAGGCTTGCATGTTCTGCAAACTCAGCCGCTGCTTGAGCAACAGAGGTAGCATCCTTAAATTTCATGTTCCAATTCTACCTGCTAACAGAAAATTTACCATTACCATCTCCAAGAAATGATTGCCCATGTTCCAACCTTTCATCCTTGAAACCTAAGTGGCATAAACCACCATCATCAACACAATATTGCCTTGAAAGTTCTACAACAGCTCTGGTAGCTAGGCTTGCATGTTCTGCAAACTCAGCCGCTGCTTGAGCAGCAGAGTTAGCATCCTTAAATTTCATGTTCCAATTTTGCCTGCCAACAAAAAAATTACCATTACCATCTCTAGGAAATGATTGCCCATGTTCCAACCTTTCATCCTTGAAACCTAAGTGGCATGAACCACCATCATCAACAAAATATTGCCTTGAAAGTTCTACAATAGCTCTGGCAGCTAAGCTTGCATGTTCTGCAAACTCAGCCGCTGCTTGAGCAGCAGAGGTAGCATCCTTAAATTTCATGTTCCAATTCTGCCTGCCAACAGAAAAATTACCATTACCATCTCTAGGAAATGATTGCCCATGTTCCAACCTTTCATCCTTGAAACCTAAGTGGCATGAACCACCTTCATCAACAAAATATTACCTTGAAAGTTCTACAACAGCTATGGAAGCTAAGCTTGCATGTTCTGCAAACTCAGCCGCTGCTTGAGCAGCCGAGGTAGCATTCTTAAATTTTATGTTCCAATTCTGCCTACCAACAGAAAAATTACCATTACCATCTCCAGGAAATGATTGCCCATGTTCAAACCTTTCATCCTTGAAACCTAAGTGGCATGAACCACCATCATCAACACAATATTGCCTTTAAAGTTCTACAACAGCTCTGGCAGCGAGGCTTGCATGTTCTGCAAACTCAGCCGCTGCTTAAGCAGCAGAGTTAGCATCCTTAAATTTCATGTTCCAATTCTGCCTGCCAACAGAAAAATTACCATTACCATCTCTAGGAAATAATTGCCCATGTTCCAACCTTTCATCCTTAAAACCTAAGTGGCATGAACCACTATCATCATCACAATATTGCCTTGAAAGTTCTACAACAGCTCTGGCAGCTAGGCTTGCATGTTCTACAAACTCAGTCGCTGCTTGAGCAGTAGAGGTAGCATCCTTAAATTTCTTATTCCAATTCTGCCTACCAATAGAATAATTACCATTATGATCTCTAGGAAATGATTGCCCATGTTCCAACCTTTCATCCTTGAAACCTAAGTGGCATGAACCTCCATCATTAACAAAATATTGCCTAGAAAGTTCTACAATAGCTATGGCAGCTAGGTTTGCATGTTCTGCAAACTCAGCCACTGCTTGAGCAGCAGAGGTATCATCCCTAAATTTCATGTTCCAATTCTGCCTGCCAACAGAAAAATTACCATTACAATCTCCAGGAAATGATTGCCCTTGTTCCAACCTTTCATCCTTGAAACCTAAGTGGCATGAACCACCACCATCAACACAATATTGCCTTTAAAGTTGTACAACAGCTCTGGTAGCTAGGCTTGCATATTCTGCAAACTCAGCCGCTGCTTGAGCAACAGAGGTAGCATCCTTAAATTTCATGTTCCAATTCTACCTGCCAACAGAAAATTTACCATTACCATCTCCAAGAAATGATTGCCCATGTTCCAACCTTTCATCCTTGAAACGTAGTGGCATGAACCACCATCATCAACACAATATTGCCTTGAAAGTTCTACAACAGCTCTGGCAGCTAGGCTTGCATGTTCTGCAAACTCAGCCGCTGCTTGAGCAGCAGAGTTAGCATCCTTAAATTTCATGTTCCAATTTTGCCTGCCAACAGAAAAATTACCATTACCATCTCTAGGAAATGATTGCCCATGTTCCAACCTTTCATCCTTGAAACCTAAGTGGCATGAACCACCATCATCAACAAAATATTGCCTTGAAAGTTCTACAGTAGCTCTGGCAGCTAAGCTTGCATGTTCTGCAAACTCAGCCGCTGCTTGAGCAGCAGAGGTAGCATTCTTAAATTTCATGTTCCAATTCTGCCTGCCAACAGAAAAATTACCATTACCATCTCTAGGAAATGATTGCCCATGTTCCAACCTTTTATCCTTGAAACCTAAGTGGCATGAACCACTATCATCAACACAATATTGCCTTGAAAGTTCTACAATAGCTCTGGCAGCTAGGCTTGCATGTTCTACAAACTCAGTCGCTGCTTGAGCAGTAGAGGTAGCATCCTTAAATTTCATATTCCAATTCTGCCTACCAACAGAATAATTACCATTACCATCTCTAGGAAATGATTGCCCATGTTCCAACCTTTCATCCTTGAAACCTAAGTGGCATGAACCACCATCATCAACAAAATATTGCCTTGAAAGTTCTACAACAGCTATGGCAGCTAGGCTTGCATGTTCTGCAAACTCAGCCGCTGCTTGAGCAGCAGAGGTAGCATCCTTAAATTTCAAGTTCCAATTCTGCCTGCCAACAAAACAATTACCATTACCATCTCCAGGAAATGATTGCCCGTGTTCCAACCTTTCATCCTTGAAACCTAAGTGGCATGAACCACCATCATCAACACAATATTGCCTTTAAAGTTCTACAACAGCTCTGGCAGCTAGGCTTGCATATTCTGCAAACTCAGCCGCTGCTTGAGCAACAGAGGTAGCATCCTTAAATTTCATGTTCCAATTCTACCTGCCAACAGAAAATTTACCATTACCATCTCCAAGAAATGATTGCCCATGTTCCAACCTTTCATCCTTGAAACCTAAGTGGCATGAACCACCATCATCAACACAATATTGCCTTGAAAGTTCTACAACAGCTCTGGTAGCTAGGCTTGCATGTTCTGCAAACTCAGCTGCTGCTTGAGCAGCAGAGTTAATATCCTTAAATTTCATGTTCCAATTTTGCCTGCCAACAAAAAAATAACCATTACCATCTCTAGGAAATGATTGCCCATGTTCCAACCTTTCATCCTTGAAACCTAAGTGGCATGAACCACCATCGTCAACAAAATATTGCCTTGAAAGTTCTACAATAGCTCTGGCAGCTAAGCTTGCATGTTCTGCAAACTCAGCCGCTGCTTGAGCAGCAGAGGTAGCATCCTTAAATTTCATGTTCCAATTCTACCTGCCAACAGAAAAATTACCATTACCATCTCTAGGAAATGATTGCCCATGTTCCAACCTTTCATCCTTGAAACCTAAGTGGCATGAACCACCATCATCAACTTAATATTGCCTTGAAAGTTCTACAACAACTCTCGTAGCTAGGCTTGAATGTTATCCAAACTCAACCGCTGCTTGAGTAGCAGAGGTAGCATCCTTAAATTTCATGTTCCAATTTCGCTTGCCAACAGAAAAATTACCATTACCATCTATAGGAAATGATTGCCCATGTTCCAACCTTTCATCCTTGAAACCTAAGTGGCATGAACCACCATCATCAACACAATATTGCCTTTAAAGTTCTACAACAGCTATGGCAGCTAGGCTTGCATGTTCTGCAAATTCAGCCGCTGCTTGAGCAGCAGAGGTAGAATCCCTAAATTTCATGTTCCAATTCAGTCTGCCAACAGAAAAATTACCATTACCATCTCCAGGAAATGATTGCCCTTGTTCCAACCTTTCATCCTTGAAACCTAAGTGTCATGAACCACCACCATCAACACAATATTGCCTTTAAAGTTCTACAACAGTTCTGGTAGCTAGGCTTGCATGTTCTGCAAACTTAGCAGCTGCTTGAGCAGCAGAGGTAGCATCCACAAATTTCATGTTCAAATTCTGCCTGCCGATAGAAAAATTACCATTACCATCTCCAGGAAATGATTGCCCATGTTCAAACCTTTCATCCTTGAAACCTAAGTGGCATAAACCACCATCATTAACACAATATTGCCTTGAAAGTTCTACAACAGCTCTGGCATCTAGGCTTGCATATTCTGCAAACTCAGCCGCTGCTTGAGCAGCAGAGGTAGCATCCATAAATTTCATGTTCCAATTCTGCCTGCCAACAGAAAAATTACCATTACTATCTCCAGGAAATGATTGCCCATGTTTTAACCTTTCATCCTTGAAACCTAAGTGGCATGAACCACCATCATCAACACAATATTGCCTTAAAAGTTCTACAACAGCTCTGGAAGCTAGTCTTGAATATTCTGCAAACTCAGCCGCTGCTTGAGCAGCAGAGGTAGCATCCATAAATTTCATGTTCCAATTCTGCTTGCCAACAGAAAAATTACCATTACCATCTCCAGGAAATGATTGCCCATGTTCCAACCTTTCATCCTTGAAACCTAAGTGGCATGAACCACCATCATCAACACAATATTGCCTTGAAAGTTCTAGAACAGCTCTAGCTCTAGGCTTGCATATTCTGCATACTCAGCCGCTGCTTGAGCAGTAGAGGTAGCATCCTTAAATTTCATGTTCCAATTCTGCCTGCCAATAGAAAAATTACCATTACAATCTCAAGGAAATGATTGCCCTTGTTCCAACCTTCATCCTTGAAACCTAAGTGGCATGAACCACCACCATCAACACAATATTGCCTTTAAAGTTCAACAACAGCTCTGGCAGCTAGGCTTGCATGTTCTGCAAACTCAGCCGCTGCTTGAGCAGCAGAGGTAGCATCCATAAATTTCATATTCCAATGTTGCCTGCCAACAGAAAAATTACCATTACCATCTCTAGGAAATTATTGCCCATGCTCCAACCTTTCATCCTTGAAACCTAAGTGGCATGAACCACCATCATCAACACAATATTGCCTTTAAAGTTCTACAACAGCTCTGGCAGCGAGGCTTGCATGTTCTGCAAACTCAGCCGCTGCTTGAGCAGCAGAGGTAGCATCCATAAATTTCATGTTCCAATTCTGCCTGCCAACAGAAAAATTACCATTACCATCTCCAGGAAATGATTGCCCATGTTCCAACCTTTCATCCTTGAAACCTAAGTGGCATGAACCACCATCATCAACACAATATTGCCTTGAAAGTTCTACAACAGCTCTGGCAGCTAGGCTTGAATATTCTGCAAACTCAGCAAGCTGCTTGAGCAGCAGAGGTAGCATCCACAAATTTCATGTTCCAATTTTGCCTGCCAACAGAAAAATTACCATTACCATCTCCAGGATATGATTGCCCATGTTCCAACCTTTCATCCTTGAAACCTAAGTGGCATGAACCACCATCATCAACACAATATTGCCTTTAAAGTTCTACAACAGCTCTGGCAGTGAGGCTTGCATATTCTGCAAACTCAGACGCTGCTTGATCAGCAGAGGTAGCATCCATAAATTTCATGTTCCAGTTCTGCCTGCCAACAGAAAAATTACCATTACCATCTCCAGGAAATGATTGCCCATGTTTTAACCTTTCATCCTTGAAACCTAAGTGGCATGAACCACCATCATCAACACAATATTGCCTTGAAAGTTCTACAACAACTCTGGCAGCTAGGCTTGAATATTCTGCAAACTCAGCCGCTGCTTGAGCAGCAGAGGTATCATCCATAAATTTCATGTTCCAATTCTGCCTGCCAACAGAAAAATTACCATTACCATCTCCAGGAAATGATTGCCCATGTTCCAACCTTTCATCCTTGAAACCTAAGTGGCATGAACCACCATCATCAACACAATATTGCCTTGAAAGTTCTAGAACAGCTCTGGCTCTAGGCTTGCATATTCTGCAAACTCAGCCGCTGCTTAAGAAGTAGAGGTAGCATCCTTAAATTTCATGTTCCAATTCTGCCTGCCAACAGAAAAATTACCATTACCATCTCCAGGAAATGATTGCCCATGTTCCAACCTTTCATCCTTGAAACCTAAGTGGCATGAACCACCATCATCAACACAATATTGCCTTGAAAGTTCTACGACAGCTCTGGCATCTAGGCTTGCATATTCTGCAAACTCAGCCGCTGCTTGAGCAGTAGAGGTAGCATCCTTAAATTTCATGTTCTAATTCTGCCTGCCAACAGAAAAATTACCATTACCATCTCCAGGAAATTATTGCCCATGTTCCAACCTTTCATCCTTGAAACCTAAGTGGCATGAACCACCATCATCAACACAATATTGGCTTTAAAGTTCTACAACAGCTCTGGCAGCCAGGCTTGTATGTTCTGCAAACTCAGCCGCTGCTTGAGCAGCAGAGGTAGCATTCTTAAATTTCATGTTCCAATTTTGCCTGCCAACAGAAAAATTACCATTACCATCTCCAGGAAATGATTGCCCATGTTCCAACCTTTCATCCTTGAAACCTAAGTGGCATGAACCACCATCATCAACACAATATTGCCTTTAAAGTTCTACAATAGCTCTAGCAGCGAGGCTTGCATGTTCTGCAAACTCAGCCGCTGCTTGAGCTGCAGAGGTAGCATCCATAAATTTCATGTTCCAATTCTGCCTGCCAACAGAAAAATTACCATTACCATCTCCAGGAAATGATTGCCCATGTTCCAACCTTTCATCCTTGAAACCTAAGTGGCATGAACCACCATCATCAACACAATATTGCCTTTAAAGTTCTACAACAGCTCTGGCAGTGAGGCTTGCATATTCTGCAAACTCAGCCGCTGCTTGAGCAGCAGAGGTAGCATCCATAAATTTCATGTTCCAGTTCTGCCTGCCAACAGAAAAATTACCATTACCATCTCCAGGAAATGATTTCCCATGTTTCCAACCTTTCATCCTTGAAAACTAAGTGGCATGAACCACCATCATCAACACAATATTGCCTTGAAAGTTCTACAACAACTCTGGCAGCTAGGCTTGCATATTCTGCAAACTCAGCCGCTGCTTGAGCAGCAGAGGTAGCATCCATAAATTTCATGTTCCAATTCTGCCTGCCAACAGAAAAATTACCATTACCATCTCCAGGAAATGATTGCCCATGTTCCAACCTTTCATCCTTGAAACCTAAGTGGCATGAACCACCATCATCAACACAATATTGCCTTGAATGTTCTACAACAGCTCTGGCAGCTAGGCTTGCATGTTCTGCAAACTCAGCCGCTGCTTGAGCAGTAGAGGTAGCATCCTTAAATTTCATGTTCCAATTCTGCCTGCCAACAGAAAAATTACCATTACCATCTCCAGGAAATAATTGCCCATGTTCCAACCTTTCATCCTTGAAACCTAAGTGGCATGAACCACCATCATCAACCCAATATTGCCTTGAAAGTTCTACAACAGCTCTGGCAGCTAGGCTTGCATATTCTGCAAACTCAGCCGCTGCTTGAGCAGTAGAGGTAGCATCCTTAAATTTCATGTTCTAATTCTGCCTGCCAACAGAAAAATTACCATTACCATCTCCAGGAAATTATTGCCCATGTTCCAACCTTTCATCCTTGAAACCTAAGTGGCATGAACCACCATCATCAACACAATATTGCCTTTAAAGTTCTACAATAGCTCTGGCAGCGAGGCTTGCATGTTCTGCAAACTCAGCCGCTGCTTGAGCAGCAGAGGTAGCATCCATAAATTTCATGTTCCAATTCTGCCTGCCAACAGAAAAATTACCATTACCATCTCCAGGAAATGATTGCCCATGTTCCAACCTTTCATCCTTGAAACCTAAGTGGCATGAACCACCATCATCAACACAATATTGCCTTTAAAGTTCTACAATAGCTCTGGCAGCGAGGCTTGCATGTTCTGCAAACTCAGCCGCTGCTTGAGCTGCAGAGGTAGCATCCATAAATTTCATGTTCCAATTCTGCCTGCCAACAGAAAAATTACCATTACCATCTCCAGGAAATGATTGCCCGTGTTTTAACCTTTCATCCTTGAAACCTAAGTGGCATGAACCACCATCATCAACACAATATTGCCTTGAAAGTTCTACAACAGCTCTGGCAGCTAGGCTTGCATATTCTGCAAACTCAGCCGCTGCTTGAGCAGCAGAGGTATCATCCATAAATTTGATGTTCCAATTCTGCCTGCCAACAGAAAAATTACCATTACCATCTCCAGGAAATGATTGCCCATGTTTTAACTTTTCATCCTTGAAACCTAAGTGGCATGAACCACCATCATCAACACAATATTGCCTTGAAAGTTCTACAACAGCTCTGGCAGCTAGGCTTGAATATTCTGCAAACTCAGCCGCTGCTTGAGCAGCAGAGGTAGCATCCATAAATTTCATGTTCCAATTCTGCCTGCCAACAGAAAAATTACCATTACCATCTTCAGGAAATGATTGCCCATGTTCCAACCTTTCATCCTTGAAACCTAAGTGGCATGAACCACCATCATCAACACAATATTGCCTTGAAAGTTCTACAACAGCTCTGGCAGCTAGGCTTGCATGTTCTGCAAACTCAGCCGCTGCTTGAGCAGCAGAGGTAGCATCCTTAAATTTCATGTTCTAATTCTGCCTGCCAACAGAAAAATTACCATTACCATCTCCAGGAAATGATTGCCCATGTTCCAACCTTTCATCCTTGAAACCTAAGTGGCATGAACCACCATCATCAACACAATATTGCCTTGAAAGTTCTACAACAGCTCTGGCAGCTAGGCTTGCATATTCTGCAAACTCAGCCGCTGCTTGAGGAGCAGAGGTAGCATCCATAAATTTCATATTTCAATGTTGCCTGCCAACAGAAAAATTACCATTACCATCTCCAGGAAATGATTGCCCATGTTCCAACCTTTCATCCTTGAAACCTAAGTGGCATGAACCACCATCATCAACACAATATTGCCTTTAAAGTTCTACAACAGCTCTGGCAGCGAGGCTTGCATGTTCTGCAAACTCAGCCGCTGCTTGAGCAGCAGAGGTAGCATCCATAAATTTCATGTTCCAATTCTGCCTGCCAACAGAAAAATTACCATTACCATCTCCAGGAAATGATTGCTCATGTTCCAACCTTTCATCCTTGAAACCTAAGTGGCATGAACCACCATCATCAACACAATACTGCCTTGAAAGTTCTACAACAGCTCTGGCAGCTAGGCTTGAATAATCTGCAAACTCAGCCGCTGCTTGAGCAGCAGAGGTAGCATCCACAAATTTCATGTTCCAATTCTGCCTGCCAACAGAAAAATTACAATTACCATCTCCAAGAAATGATTGCCCATGTTCCAACCTTTCATCCTTGAAACCTAAGTGGCATGAACCACCATCATCAACACAATATTGCCTTTAAAGTTCTACAACAGCTCTGGCAGCTAAGCTTGCATGTTCTATAAACTCAGCCGCTGCTTGAGCAGCAGAGGTAGCATTCTTAAATTTCATGTTCCAATTCTGCCTGCCAACAGAAAAATTACCATTAAAATCTCTAGGAAATGATTGCCCATGTTCCAACCTTTCATCCTTGAAACCTAAGTGGCATGAACCACCATCATCAACTCAATATTGTCTTGAAAGTTCTACAACAGCTCTGGCAGCTAGGCTTGCATGTTCTGCAAACTCACCCGCTGCTTGAGCAGCAGAGGTAGCATTCTTAAATTTCATGTTCCAATTCTGCCTGCCAACAGAAAAATTACCATTACCATCTCCAGGAAATGATTGCCCATGTTCCAACCTTTCATCCTTGAAACCTAAGTGGCATGAACCACCATCATCAACACAATATTGCCTTTAAAGTTCTACAACAGCTCTGGCAGCTAGGCTTGCATGTTCTGCAAACTCAGCCGCTGCTTGAGCAGCAGAGGTAGCATCCATAAATTTCATGTTCCAATTCTGCCTGCCAACAGAAAAATTACCATTACCATCTCCAGGAAATGATTGCCCATGTTTTAACCTTTCATCCTTGAAACCTAAGTGGCATGAACCACCATCATCAACACAATATTGCCTTTAAAGTTCTACAACAGTTCTGGCAGCGAGGCTTGCATGTTCTGCAAACTCAGCCGCTGCTTGAGCAGCAGAGGTAGCATCCATAAATTTCATGTTCCAATTCTGCCTGCCAACAGAAAAATTACCATTACCATCTCCAGGAAATGATTGCCCATGTTTTAACCTTTCATCCTTGAAACCTAAGTGGCATGAACCACCATCATCAACACAATATTGCCTTTAAAGTTCTACAACAGCTCTGGCAGCGAGGCTTGCATGTTCTGCAAACTCAGCCGCTGCTTGAGCAGCAGAGGTAGCATCCATAAATTTCATGTTCCAATTCTGCCTGCCAACAGAAAAATTACCATTACCATCTCCAGGAAATGATTGCCCATGTTCCAACCTTTCATCCTTGAAACCTAAGTGGCATGAACCACCATCATCAACACAATATTGCCTTTAAAGTTCTACAACAGCTCTGGCAGCTAGGCTTGCATGTTCTGCAAACTCACCCGCTGCTTGAGCAGCAGAGGTAGCATTCTTAAATTTCATGTTCCAATTCTGCCTGCCAACAGAAAAATTACCATTACCGTCTCTAGGAAATGATTGCCCATGTTCAAACCTTTCATCCTTGAAACCTAAGTGGCATGAACCACCATCATCAACTCAATATTGCCTTGAAAGTTCTACAACAGCTCTGGCAGCTAAGCTCGCATGTTCTGCAAACTCAGTCGCTGCTTGAGCAGCAGAGGTAGCATTCTTAAATTTCATGTTCCAATTCTGCCTGCCAACAGAAAAATTACCATTACCGTCTCTAGGAAATGATTGCCCATGTTCAAACCTTTCATCCTTGAAACCTAAGTGGCATGAACCACCATCATCAACTCAATATTGCCTTGAAAGTTCTACAACAGCTCTGGCAGCTAGGCTTGAATATTCTGCAAACTCAGCTGCTGCTTGAGCAGCAGAGGTAGCATCCATAAATTTCATATTCCAATATTGCCTGCCAACAGAAAAATTACCATTACCATCTCCAGGAAATGATTGCCCATGTTTAAACCTTTCATCCCTGAAACCTAAGTGGCATGAACCACCATCATCAACTCAATATTGCCTTGAAAGTTCTACAACAGCTCTGGCAGATAGGCTTGCATGTTCTGCAAACTCAGCCGCTGCTTGAGCAGCAGAGGTAGCATCCATAAATTTCATGTTCCAATTCTGCCTGCCAACAGAAAAATTACCATTACCATCTCCAGGAAATGATTGCCCATGTTCCAACCTTTCATCCTTGAAACCTAAGTGGCATGAACCACCATCATCAACACAATATTGCCTTGAAAGTTCTACAACAGCTCTGGCAGCTAGGCTTGAATATTCTGCAAACTCAGCCGCTGCTTGAGCAGCAGAGGTAGCATCCATAAATTTCATGTTCCAATTCTGCCTGCCAACAGAAAAATTACCATTACCATCTCCAGGAAATGATTGCCCATGTTCCAACCTTTCATCCTTGAAACCTAAGTGGCATGAACCACCATCATCAACACAATATTGCCTTTAAAGTTCTACAACAGCTCTGGCAGCTAGGCTTGCATATTCTGCAAACTCAGCCGCTGCTTGAGCAGCAGAGGTAGCATCCATAAATTTCATGTTCCAATTCTGCCTGCCAACAGAAAAATTACCATTACCATCTCCAGGAAATGATTGCCCATGTTTTAACCTTTCATCCTTGAAACCTAAGTGGCATGAACCACCATCATCAACACAATATTGCCTTTAAAGTTCTACAACAGCTCTGGTAGCGAGGCTTGCATGTTCTGTAAACTCAGCCGCTTCTTGAGCAGCAGAGTTAGCATCCTTAAATTTCATGTTCTAATTCTGCCTGCCAACAGAAAAATTACCATTACCATCTCTAGGAAATGATTGCCCATGTTCCAACCTTTCATCCTTGAAACCTAAGTGGCATGAACCACCATTATCAACAAAATATTGCCTTGAAAGTTCTACAACAGCTCTGGCAGCTAGGCTTGCATGTTCTGCAAACTCACCCGCTGCTTGAGCAGCAGAGGTAGCATTTTTAAATTTCATGTTCCAATTCTGCCTGCCAACAGAAAAATTACCATTACCATCTCCAGGAAATGATTGCCCATGTTCAAACCTTTCATCCTTGAAACCTAAGTGGCATGAACCACCATCATCAACTCAATATTGCCTTGAAAGTTCTACAACAGTTCTGGCAGCGAGGCTTGCATGTTCTGCAAACTCAGCCGCTTCTTGAGCAGCAGAGTTAGCATCCTTAAATTTCATGTTCTAATTTTGCCTGCCAACAGAAAAATTACCATTACCATCTCTAGGAAATGATTGCCCATGTTCCAACCTTTCATCCTTGAAACCTAAGTGGCATGAACCACCATCATCAATACAATATTGCCTTGAAAGTTCTACAACAGCTCTGGCAGCTAGGCTTGAATATTCTGCAAACTCAGCTGCTGCTTGAGGAGCAGAGGTAGCATCCATAAATTTCATATTTCAATGTTGCCTGCCAACAGAAAAATTACCATTACCATCTCCAGGAAATGATTGCCCATGTTCCAACCTTTCATCCTTGAAACCTAAGTGGCATGAACCACCATCATCAACACAATATTGCCTTTAAAGTTCTACAACAGTTCTGGCAGCGAGGCTTGCATGTTCTGCAAACTCAGCCGCTGCTTGAGCAGCAGAGGTAGCATCCATAAATTTCATGTTCCAATTCTGCCTGCCAACAGAAAAATTACCATTACCATCTCCAGGAAATGATTGCTCATGTTCCAACCTTTCATCCTTGAAACCTAAGTGGCATGAACCACCATCATCAACACAATACTGCCTTGAAAGTTCTACAACAGCTCTGGCAGCTAGGCTTGAATAATCTGCAAACTCAGCCGCTGCTTGAGCAGCAGAGGTAGCATCCACAAATTTCATGTTCCAATTCTGCCTGCCAACAGAAAAATTACAATTACCATCTCCAAGAAATGATTGCCCATGTTCCAACCTTTCATCCTTGAAACCTAAGTGGCATGAACCACCATCATCAACACAATATTGCCTTTAAAGTTCTACAACAGCTCTGGCAGCTAAGCTTGCATGTTCTATAAACTCAGCCGCTGCTTGAGCAGCAGAGGTAGCATTCTTAAATTTCATGTTCCATTCTGCCTGCCAACAGAAAAATTACCATTAAAATCTCTAGGAAATGATTGCCCATGTTCCAACCTTTCATCCTTGAAACCTAAGTGGCATGAACCACCATCATCAACTCAATATTGTCTTGAAAGTTCTACAACAGCTCTGGCAGCTAGGCTTGCATGTTCTGCAAACTCACCCGCTGCTTGAGCAGCAGAGGTAGCATTTTTAAATTTCATGTTCCAATTCTGCCTGCCAACAGAAAAATTACCATTACCATCTCCAGGAAATGATTGCCCATGTTCCAACCTTTCATCCTTGAAACCTAAGTGGCATGAACCACCATCATCAACACAATATTGCCTTTAAAGTTCTACAACAGCTCTGGCAGCTAGGCTTGCATGTTCTGCAAACTCAGCCGCTGCTTGAGCAGCAGAGGTAGCATCCATAAATTTCATGTTCCAATTCTGCCTGCCAACAGAAAAATTACCATTACCATCTCCAGGAAATGATTGCCCATGTTTTAACCTTTCATCCTTGAAACCTAAGTGGCATGAACCACCATCATCAACACAATATTGCCTTTAAAGTTCTACAACAGTTCTGGCAGCGAGGCTTGCATGTTCTGCAAACTCAGCCGCTGCTTGAGCAGCAGAGGTAGCATCCATAAATTTCATGTTCCAATTCTGCCTGCCAACAGAAAAATTACCATTACCATCTCCAGGAAATGATTGCCCATGTTTTAACCTTTCATCCTTGAAACCTAAGTGGCATGAACCACCATCATCAACACAATATTGCCTTTAAAGTTCTACAACAGCTCTGGTAGCGAGGCTTGCATGTTCTGTAAACTCAGCCGCTTCTTGAGCAGCAGAGGTAGCATCCATAAATTTCATGTTCCAATTCTGCCTGCCAACAGAAAAATTACCATTACCATCTCCAGGAAATGATTGCCCATGTTCCAACCTTTCATCCTTGAAACCTAAGTGGCATGAACCACCATCATCAACACAATATTGCCTTTAAAGTTCTACAACAGCTCTGGCAGCTAGGCTTGCATGTTCTGCAAACTCACCCGCTGCTTGAGCAGCAGAGGTAGCATTTTTAAATTTCATGTTCCAATTCTGCCTGCCAACAGAAAAATTACCATTACCGTCTCTAGGAAATGATTGCCCATGTTCAAACCTTTCATCCTTGAAACCTAAGTGGCATGAACCACCATCATCAACTCAATATTGCCTTGAAAGTTCTACAACAGCTCTGGCAGCTAAGCTCGCATGTTCTGCAAACTCAGTCGCTGCTTGAGCAGCAGAGGTAGCATTCTTAAATTTCATGTTCCAATTCTGCCTGCCAACAGAAAAATTACCATTAACATCTCTAGGAAATGATTACCCATGTTCTAACCTTTCATCCTTGAAACCTAAGTGGCATGAACCACCATCATCAATACAATATTGCCTTGAAAGTTCTACAACAGCTCTGGCAGCTAGGCTTGAATATTCTGCAAACTCAGCTGCTGCTTGAGCAGCAGAGGTAGCATCCATAAATTTCATATTCCAATGTTGCCTGCCAACAGAAAAATTACCATTACCATCTCCAGGAAATGATTGCCCATGTTCCAACCTTTCATCCTTGAAACCTAAGTGGCATGAACCACCATCATCAACACAATATTGCCTTTAAAGTTCTACAACAGTTCTGGCATGTTCTGCAAACTCAGCCGCTGCTTGAGCAGCAGAGGTAGCATCCATAAATTTCATGTTCCAATTCTGCCTGCCAACAGAAAAATTACCATTACCATCTCCAGGAAATGATTGCTCATGTTCCAACCTTTCATCCTTGAAACCTAAGTGGCATGAACCACCATCATCAACACAATATTGCCTTGAAAGTTCTACAACAGCTCTGGCAGCTAGGCTTGAATATTCTGCAAACTCAGTCGCTGCTTGAGCAGCAGAGGTAGCATCCACAAATTTCATGTTCCAATTCTGCCTGCCAACAGAAAAATTACAATTACCATCTCCAAGAAATGATTGCCCATGTTCCAACCTTTTATCCTTGAAACCTAAGTGGCATGAACCACCATCATCAACACAATATTGCCTTTAAAGTTCTACAACAGCTCTGGCAGTGAGGCTTGCATATTCTGCAAACTCAGCCGCTGCTTGAGCAGCAGAGGTAGCATCCATAAATTTCATGTTCCAAATCTGCCTGCCAACAGAAAAATTACCATTACTTTCTCCAGGAAATGATTGCCCATGTTTTAACCTTTCATCCTTGAAACCTAAGTGGCATGAACCACCATCATCAACACAATATTGCCTTTAAAGTTCTACAACAGCTCTGGTAGCGAGGCTTGCATGTTCTGTAAACTCAGCCGCTTCTTGAGCAGCAGAGTTAGCATCCTTAAATTTCATGTTCTAATTCTGCCTGCCAACAGAAAAATTACCATTACCAACTCCAGGAAATGATTGCCCATGTTTTAACCTTTCATCCTTGAAACCTAACTGGCATGAACCACCATCATCAACACAATATTGCCTTTAAAGTTCTACAACAGCTCTGGTAGCGAGGCTTGCATGTTCTGTAAACTCAGCCGCTTCTTGAGCAGCAGAGTTAGCATCCTTAAATTTCATGTTCTAATTCTGCCTGCCAACAGAAAAATTACCATTACCATCTCTAGGAAATGATTGCCCATGTTCCAACCTTTCATCCTTGAAACCTAAGTGGCATGAACCACCATTATCAACAAAATATTGCCTTGAAAGTTCTACAACAGCTCTGGCAGCTAGGCTTGCATGTTCTGCAAACTCACCCGCTGCTTGAGCAGCAGAGGTAGCATTTTTAAATTTCATGTTCCAATTCTGCCTGCCAACAGAAAAATTACCATTACCGTCTCTAGGAAATGATTGCCCATGTTCAAACCTTTCATCCTTGAAACCTAAGTGGCATGAACCACCATCATCAACTCAATATTGCCTTGAAAGTTCTACAACAGCTCTGGCAGCTAAGCTTGCATGTTCTGCAAACTCAGCCGCTGCTTGAGCAGCAGAGGTAGCATTCTTAAATTTCATGTTCCAATTCTGCCTGCCAACAGAAAAATTACCATTAACATCTCTAGGAAATGATTACCCATGTTCAAACCTTTCATCCTTGAAACCTAAGTGGCATGAACCACCATCATCAATACAATATTGCCTTGAAAGTTCTACAACAGCTCTGGCAGCTAGGCTTGAATATTCTGCAAACTCAGCTGCGGCTTGAGCAGCAGAGGTAGCATCCATAAATTTCATATTCCAATGTTGCCTGCCAACAGAAAAAGTACCATTACCATCTCCAGGAAATGATTGCCCATGTTCCAACCTTTCATCCTTGAAACCTAAGTGGCATGAACCACCATCATCAACACAATATAGCCTTTAAAGTTCTACAACAGTTCTGGCAGCGAGGCTTGCATGTTCTGCAAACTCAGCCGCTGCTTGAGCAGCAGAGGTAGCATCCATAAATTTCATGTTCCAATTCTGCCTGCCAACAGAAAAATTACCATTACCATCTCCAGGAAATGATTGCTCATGTTCCAACCTTTCATCCTTGAAACCTAAGTGGCATGAACCACCATCATCAACACAATATTGCCTTGAAAGTTCTACAACAGCTCTGGCAGCTAGGCTTGAATATTCTGCAAACTCAGCCGCTGCTTGAGCAGCAGAGGTAGCATCCACAAATTTCATGTTCCAATTCTGCCTGCCAACAGAAAAATTACAATTACCATCTCCAAGAAATAATTGCCCATGTTCCAACCTTTCATCCTTGAAACCTAAGTGGCATGAACCACCATCATCAACACAATATTGCCTTTAAAGTTCTACAACAGCTCTGGTAGTGAGGCTTGCATATTCTGCAAACTCAGCCGCTGCTTGAGCAGCAGAGGTAGCATCCATAAATTTCATGTTCCAATTCTGCCTGCCAACAGAAAAATTACCATTACCATCTCCAGGAAATGATTGCCCATGTTTTAACCTTTCATCCTTGAAACCTAAGTGGCATGAACCACCATCATCAACACAATATTGCCTTGAAAGTTCTACAACAGCTCTGGCAGCTAGGCTTGAATATTCTGCAAACTCAGCCGCTGCTTGAGCAGCAGAGGTATCATCCATAAATTTCATGTTCCAATTCTGCCTGCCAACAGAAAAATTACCATTACCATCTCCAGGAAATGATTGCCCATGTTTTAACCTTTCATCCTTGAAACCTAAGTGGCATGAACCACCATCATCAACACAATATTGCCTTGAAAGTTCTACAACAGCTCTGGCAGCTAGGCTTGAATATTCTGCAAACTCAGCCGCTGCTTGAGCAGCAGAGGTAGCATCCATAAATTTCATGTTCCAATTCTGCCTGCCAACAGAAAAATTACCATTACCATCTCCAGGAAATGATTGCCCATGTTCCAACCTTTCATCCTTGAAACCTAAGTGGCATGAACCACCATCATCAACACAATATTGCCTTTAAAGTTCTACAACAGCTCTGGTAGCGAGGCTTGCATGTTCTGTAAACTCAGCCGCTTCTTGAGCAGCAGAGTTAGCATCCTTAAATTTCATGTTCTAATTCTGCCTGCCAACAGAAAAATTACCATTACCATCTCTAGGAAATGATTGCCCATGTTCCAACCTTTCATCCTTGAAACCTAAGTGGCATGAACCACCATTATCAACAAAATATTGCCTTGAAAGTTCTACAACAGCTCTGGCAGCTAGGCTTGCATGTTCTGTAAACTCACCCGCTGCTTGAGCTGCAGAGGTAGCATTTTTAAATTTCATGTTCCAATTCTGCCTGCCAACAGAAAAATTACCATTACCGTCTCTAGGAAACGATTGCCCATGTTCAAACCTTTCATCCTTGAAACCTAAGTGGCATGAACCACCATCATCAACTCAATATTGCCTTGAAAGTTCTACAACAGCTCTGGCAGCTAAGCTCGCATGTTCTGCAAACTCAGTCGCTGCTTGAGCAGCAGAGGTAGCATTCTTATATTTCATGTTCCAATTTTGCCTGCCAACAGAAAAATTACCATTAACATCTCTAGGAAATGATTACCCATGTTCAAACCTTTCATCCTTGAAACCTAAGTGGCATGAACCACCATCATCAATACAATATTGCCTTGAAAGTTCTACAACAGCTCTGGCAGCTAGGCTTGAATATTCTGCAAACTCAGCTGCTGCTTGAGCAGCAGAGGTAGCATCCATAAATTTCATATTCCAATGTTGCCTGCCAACAGAAAAATTACCATTACCATCTCCAGGAAATGATTGCCCATGTTCCAACCTTTCGTCCTTGAAACCTAAGTGGCATGAACCACCATCATCAACACAATATTGCCTTTAAAGTTCTACAACAGTTCTGGCAGCGAGGCTTGCATGTTCTGCAAACTCAGCCGCTGCTTGAGCAGCAGAGGTAGCATCCATAAATTTCATGTTCCAATTCTGCCTGCCAATAGAAAAATTACCATTACCATCACCAGGAAATGATTGCTCATGTTCCAACCTTTCATCCTTGAAACCTGAGTGGCATGAACCACCATCATCAACAAAATATTGCCTTGAAAGTTCTACAACAGCTCTGGCAGCTAGGCTTGAATATTCTGCAAACTCAGCCGCTGCTTGAGCAGCAGATATAGCATCCACAAATTTCATGTTCCAATTCTGCCTGCCAACAGAAAAATTACAATTACCATCTCCAAGAAATGATTGCCCATGTTCCAACCTTTCATCCTTGAAACCTAAGTGGCATGAACCACCATCATCAACACAATATTGCCTTTAAAGTTCTACAACAGCTCTGGCAGTGAGGCTTGCATATTTTGCAAACTCAGCCGCTTCTTGAGCAGCAGAGGTAGCATCCATAAATTTCATGTTCCAATTCTGCCTGCCAACAGAAAAATTACCATTACCATCTCCAGGAAATGATTGCCCATGTTTTAACCTTTCATCCTTGAAACCTAAGTGGCATGAACCACCATCATCAACACAATATTGCCTTTAAAGTTCTACAACAGCTCTGGTAGCGAGGCTTGCATGTTCTGTAAACTCAGCCGCTTCTTGAGCAGCAGAGTTAGCATCCTTAAATTTCATGTTCTAATTCTGCCTGCCAACAGAAAAATTACCATTACCATCTCTAGGAAATGATTGCCCATGTTCCAACCTTTCATCCTTGAAACCTAAGTGGCATGAACCACCATTATCAACAAAATATTGCCTTGAAAGTTCTACAATAGCTCTGGCAGCTAGGCTTGCATGTTCTGCAAACTCACCCGCTGCTTGAGCAGCAGAGGTAGCATTTTTAAATTTCATGTTCCAATTCTGCCTGCCAACAGAAACATTACCATTACCGTCTCTAGGAAATGATTGCCCATGTTCAAACCTTTCATCCTTGAAACCTAAGTGGCATGAACCACCATCATCAACTCAATATTGCCTTGAAAGTTCTACAACAGCTCTGGCAGCTAAGCTCGCATGTTCTGCAAACTCAGTCGCTGCTTGAGCAGCAGAGGTAGCATTCTTAAATTTCATGTTCCAATTCTGCCTGCCAACAGAAAAATTACCATTAACATCTCTAGGAAATGATTACCCATGTTCAAACCTTTCATCCTTGAAACCTAAGTGGCATGAACCACCATCATCAATACAATATTGCCTTGAAAGTTCTACAACAGCTCTGGCAGCTAGGCTTGAATATTCTGCAAACTCAGCTGATGCTTGAGCAGCAGAGGTAGCATCCATGAATTCCATATTCCAATGTTGCCTGCCAACAGAAAAATTACCATTACCATCTCCAGGAAATGATTGCCCATGTTCCAACCTTTCATCCTTGAAACCTAAGTGGCATGAACCACCATCATCAACACAATATTGCCTTTAAAGTTCTACAACAGTTCTGGCAGCGAGGCTTGCATGTTCTGCAAACTCAGCCGCTGCTTGAGCAGCAGAGGTAGCATCCATAAATTTCATGTTCCAATTTTGCCTGCCAACAGAAAAATTACCATTACCATCTCCAGGAAATGATTGCTCATGTTCCAACCTTTCATCCTTGAAACCTAAGTGGCATGAACCACCATCATCAACACAATATTGCCTTGAAAGTTCTACAACAGCTCTGGCAGCTAGGCTTGAATATTCTGCAAACTCAGCCGCTGCTTGAGCAGCAGAGGTAGCATCCACAAATTTCATGTTCCAATTCTGCCTGCCAACAGAAAAATTACAATTACCATCTCCAAGAAATGATTGCCCATGTTCCAACCTTTCCTCCTTGAAACCTAAGTGGCATGAACCACCATCATCAACACAATATTGCCTTTAAAGTTCTACAACAGCTCTGGCAGTGAGGCTTGCATATTCTGCAAACTCAGCCGATGCTTGAGCAGCAGAGGTAGCATCCATAAATTTCATGTTCCAATTCTGCCTGCCAACAGAAAAATTACCATTACCATCTCCAGGAAATGATTGCCCATGTTTTAACCTTTCATCCTTGAAACCTAAGTGGCATGAACCACCATCATCAACACAATATTGCCTTGAAAGTTCTACAACAGCTCTGGCAGCTAGGCTTGAATATTCTGCAAACTCAGCCACTGCTTGAGCAGCAGAGGTATCATCCATAAATTTCATGTTCCAATTCTACCTGCCAACAGAAAAATTACCATTACCATCTCCAGGAAATGATTGCCCATGTTCCAACCTTTCATCCTTGAAACCTAAGTGGCATGAACCACCATCATCAACACAATATTGCCTTGAAAGTTCAAGAACAGCTCTGGCTCTAGGCTTGCATATTCTACAAACTCAGCCGCTGCTTAGGAAGTAGAGGTAGCATCGTTAAATTTCATGTTCCAATTCTGCCTGCCAACAGAAAAATTACCATTACCATCTCCAGGAAATGATTACCCTTGTTCTAACCTTCATCCTTGAAACCTAAGTGGTATGAACCACCACCATCAACAAAATATTGCCTTGAAAGTTCTACAATAGCTCTGGCAGCTAGGCTTGCATGTTCTGCAAACTCACCCGCTGCTTGAGCAGCAGAGGTAGCATTTTTAAATTTCATGTTCCAATTCTGCCTGCCAACAGAAACATTATCATTACCGTCTCTAGGAAATGATTGCCCATGTTCAAACCTTTCATCCTTGAAACCTAAGTGGCATGAACCACCATCATCAACTCAATATTGCCTTGAAAGTTCTACAACAGCTCTGGCAGCTAAGCTCGCATGTTCTGCAAACTCAGTCGCTGCTTGAGCAGCAGAGGTAGCATTCTTAAATTTCATGTTCCAATTCTGCCTGCCAACAGAAAAATTACCATTACCATCTCCAGGAAATGATTGCCCATGTTCCAACCTTTCATCCTTGAAACCTAAGTGGCATGAACCACCATCATCAACACAATATTGCCTTGAAAGTTCTACAACAGCTCTGGCATCTAGGCTTGCATATTCTGCAAACTCAGCCGCTGCTTGAGCAGTAGAGGTAGCATCCTTAAATTTCATGTTCTAATTCTGCGTGCCAACAGAACAATTACCATTACCATCTCCAGGAAATTATTGCCCATGTTCCAACCTTTCATCCTTGAAACCTAAGTGGCATGAACCACCATCATCAACACAATATTGGCTTTAAAGTTCTACAACAGCTCTGGCAGCCAGGCTTGCATGTTCTGCAAACTCAGCCGCTGCTTGAGCAGCAGAGGTAGCATTCTTAAATTTCATGTTCCAATTTTGCCTGCCAACAGAAAAATTACCATTACCATCTCCAGGAAATGATTGCCCATGTTCCAACCTTTCATCCTTGAAACCTAAGTGGCATGAACCACCATCATCAACACAATATTGCCTTTAAAGTTCTAAAACAGCTCTAGTAGCGAGGCTTGCATGTTCTGTAAACTCAGCCGCTTCTTGAGCAGCAGAGTTAGCATCCTTAAATTTCATGTTCTAATTCTGCCTGCCAACAGAAAAATTACCATTACCATCTCTAG
The DNA here is from genome assembly GCF_000390325.3 of Nicotiana tomentosiformis. NCBI lineage: Eukaryota > Viridiplantae > Streptophyta > Magnoliopsida > Solanales > Solanaceae > Nicotiana > Nicotiana tomentosiformis. The sequence goes on along the minus strand of NW_027174726.1, from coordinate 23,846 downwards.
GAAATGATTGCCCATGTTCCAACCTTTCATCCTTGAAACCTAAGTGGCATGAACCACCATTATCAACAAAATATTGCCTAGAAAGTTCTACAACAGCTCTGGCAGCTAGGCTTGCATGTTCTGCAAACTCACCCGCTGCTTGAGCAGCAGAGGTAGCATTTTTAAATTTCATATTCCAATTCTGCCTGCCAACAGAAAAATCACCATTACCATCTCCAGGAAATGATTGCCCATGTTCCAACCTTTCATCCTTGAAACCTAAATTGCATGAACCACCATCATCAACTCAATATTGCCTTGAAAGTTCTACAACAGCTCTGGCAGCTAAGCTCGCATGTTCTGCAAACTCAGTCGCTGCTTGAGCAGCAGAGGTAGCATTCTTAAATTTCATGTTCCAATTCTGCGTGCCAACAGAAAAATTACCATTAACATCTCTAGGAAATGATTACCCATGTTCAAACCTTTCATCCTTGAAACCTAAGTGGCATGAACCACCATCATCAACACAATATTGCCTTGAAAGTTCTACAACAGCTCTGGCAGCTAGGCTTGAATATTCTGCAAACTCAGCCGCTGCTTGAGCAGCAGAGGTAGCATCCATAAATTTCATGTTCCTATTCTGCCTGCCAACAGAAAAATTACCATTACCATCTCCAGGAAATGATTGCCCATGTTCCAACCTTTCATCCTTGAAACCTAAGTGGCATAACCACCATCATCAACACAATATTGCCTTGAAAGTTCTAGAACAGCTCTGGCTCTAGGCTTGCATATTCTGCAAACTCAGCCGCTGCTTGAGCAGTAGAGGTAGCATCCTTAAATTTCATGTTCCAATTCTGCCTGCCAATAGAAAAATTACCATTACCATATCCAGGAAATGATTGCCCTTGTTCCAACCTTCATCCTTGAAAACTAAGTTGCATGAACCACCATCATCAACTCAATATTGCCTTGAAAGTTCTACAACAGCTCTGGCAGCTAAGCTCGCATGTTCTGCAAACTCAGTCGCTGCTTGAGCAGCAGAGGTAGCATTCTTAAATTTCATGTTCCAATTCTGCGTGCCAACAGAAAAATTACCTTTAACATCTCTAGGAAATGATTACCCATGTTCAAACCTTTCATCCTTGAAACCTAAGTGGCATGAACCACCATCATCAACACAATATTGCCTTGAAAGTTCTACAACAGCTCTGGCAGCTAGGCTTGAATATTCTGCAAACTCAGCCGCTGCTTGAGCAGCAGAGGTAGCATCCATAAATTTCATGTTCCTATTCTGCCTGCCATCAGAAAAATTACCATTACCATCTCCAGGAAATGATTGCCCATGTTCCAACCTTTCATCCTTGAAACCTAAGTGGCATAACCACCATCATCAACACAATATTGCCTTGAAAGTTCTAGAACAGCTCTGGCTCTAGGCTTGCATATTCTGCAAACTAAGCCGCTGCTTGAGCAGTAGAGGTAGCATCCTTAAATTTCATGTTCCAATTCTGCCTGCCAATAGAAAAATTACCATTACCATCTCCAGGAAATGATTGCCCTTGTTCCAACCTTCATCCTTGAAACCTAAGTGGCATGAACCACCACCATCAACACAATATTGCCTTTAAAGTTCAACAACAGCTCTAGCAGCTAGGCTTGCATGTTCTGCAAACTCAGCCGCTGCTTGAGTAGCAGAGGTAGCATCCATAAATTTCATATTCCAATGTTGCCTGCCAACAGAAAAATTACCATTACCATCTCCAGGAAATGATTGCCCATGTTCCAACCTTTCATCCTTGAAACCTAAGTGGCATGAACCACCATCATCAACACAATATTGCCTTTAAAGTTCTACAACAGCTATGGCAGCTAGGCTTGTATGTTCTGCAAACTCAGCGGTTATTTGAGCAGCAGAGGTAGCATCCCTAAATTTCATGTTCCAATTATGCCTGCCAACAGAAAAATTACCATTACCATCTCCAGGAAATGATTGCCCATATTCCAACCTTTCATCCTTGAAACCTAAGTGGCATGAACCACCGTCATCAACACAATATTGCCTTGAAAGTTCTACAACAGCTCTGGCAGCTAGGCTTTAATATTCTGCAAACTCAGCCGCTGCTTGAGCAGCAGAGGTAGCATCCATAAATTTCAAGTTCCAATTCTGCCTGCCAATAGAAAAATCACCATTACCATCTCCAGGAAATGATTGCCCATGTTCCAACCTTTCATCCTTGAAACCTAAGTTGCATGAACCACCATCATCAACACAATATTGCCTTGAAAGTTTTACAACAGCTCTGGCATCTGGGCTTGCATATTGTGCAAACTCAGCCGCTGCTTGAGCAGCAGAGGTAGCATTTTTAAATTTCATGTTTCAATTCTGCCTGCCAACAGAAAAATCACCATTACCATCTCCAGGAAATGATTGCCCATGTTCCAACCTTTCATCCTTGAAACCTAAGTTGCATGAACCACCATCATCAACTCAATATTGCCTTGAAAGTTCTACAACAGCTCTGGCAGCTAAGCTCGCATGTTCTGCAAACTCAGTCGCTGCTTGAGCAGCAGAGGTAGCATTCTTAAATTTCATGTTCCAATTCTGCGTGCCAACAGAAAAATTACCATTAACATCTCTAGGAAATGATTACCCATGTTCAAACCTTTCATCCTTGAAACCTAAGTGGCATGAACCACCATCATCAACACAATATTGCCTTGAAAGTTCTACAACAGCTCTGGCAGCTAGGCTTGAATATTCTGCAAACTCAGCCGCTGCTTGAGCAGCAGAGGTAGCATCCATAAATTTCATGTTCCTATTCTGCCTGCCAACAGAAAAATTACCATTACCATCTCCAGGAAATGATTGCCCATGTTCCAACCTTTCATCCTTGAAACCTAAGTGGCATAACCACCATCATCAACACAATATTGCCTTGAAAGTTCTAGAACAGCTCTGGCTCTAGGCTTGCATATTCTGCAAACTCAGCCGCTGCTTGAGCAGTAGAGGTAGCATCCTTAAATTTCATGTTCCAATTCTGCCTGCCAATAGAAAAATTACCATTACCATATCCAGGAAATGATTGCCCTTGTTCCAACCTTCATCCTTGAAAACTAAGTTGCATGAACCACCATCATCAACTCAATATTGCCTTGAAAGTTCTACAACAGCTCTGGCAGCTAAGCTCGCATGTTCTGCAAACTCAGTCGCTGCTTGAGCAGCAGAGGTAGCATTCTTAAATTTCATGTTCCAATTCTGCGTGCCAACAGAAAAATTACCTTTAACATCTCTAGGAAATGATTACCCATGTTCAAACCTTTCATCCTTGAAACCTAAGTGGCATGAACCACCATCATCAACACAATATTGCCTTGAAAGTTCTACAACAGCTCTGGCAGCTAGGCTTGAATATTCTGCAAACTCAGCCGCTGCTTGAGCAGCAGAGGTAGCATCCATAAATTTCATGTTCCTATTCTGCCTGCCAACAGAAAAATTACCATTACCATCTCCAGGAAATGATTGCCCATGTTCCAACCTTTCATCCTTGAAACCTAAGTGGCATAACCACCATCATCAACACAATATTGCCTTTAAAGTTCTAGAACAGCTCTGGCTCTAGGCTTGCATATTCTGCAAACTAAGCCGCTGCTTGAGCAGTAGAGGTAGCATCCTTAAATTTCATGTTCCAATTCTGCCTGCCAATAGAAAAATTACCATTACCATCTCCAGGAAATGATTGCCCTTGTTCCAACCTTCATCCTTGAAACCTAAGTGGCATGAACCACCACCATCAACACAATATTGCCTTTAAAGTTCAACAACAGCTCTAGCAGCTAGGCTTGCATGTTCTGCAAACTCAGCCGCTGCTTGAGTAGCAGAGGTAGCATCCATAAATTTCATATTCCAATGTTGCCTGCCAACAGAAAAATTACCATTACCATCTCCAGGAAATGATTGCCCATGTTCCAACCTTTCATCCTTGAAACCTAAGTGGCATGAACCACCATCATCAACACAATATTGCCTTTAATGTTCTACAACAGCTATGGCAGCTAGGCTTGTATGTTCTGCAAACTCAGCGGTTATTTGAGCAGCAGAGGTAGCATCCCTAAATTTCATGTTCCAATTCTGCCTGCCAACAGAAAAATTACCATTACCATCTCCAGGAAATGATTGCCCATATTCCAACCTTTCATCCTTGAAACCTAAGTGGCATGAACCACCGTCATCAACACAATATTGCCTTGAAAGTTCTACAACAGCTCTGGCAGCTAGGCTTTAATATTCTGCAAACTCAGCCGCTGCTTGAGCAGCAGAGGTAGCATCCATAAATTTCAAGTTCCAATTCTGCCTGCCAATAGAAAAATCACCATTACCATCTCCAGGAAATGATTGCCCATGTTCCAACCTTTCATCCTTGAAACCTAAGTTGCATGAACCACCATCATCAACACAATATTGCCTTGAAAGTTTTACAACAGCTCTGGCATCTGGGCTTGCATATTGTGCAAACTCAGCCGCTGCTTGAGCAGCAGAGGTAGCATCCATAAATTTCATGTTCCAATTCTGCCTGCCAACAAAAAAATTACCATTACCATCTCCAGGAAATGATTGCCCTTGTTCCAACCTTTCATCCTTGAAACCTAAGTGGCATGAACCACCACCATCAACACAATATTGCCTTTAAAGTTCAACAACAGCTCTGGCAGCAAGGCTTGCATGTTCTGCAAACTCTGCCGCTGCTTGAGCAACAAAGGTAGCATCCTTAAATTTCATGTTCCAATTCTGCCTGCCAACAGAAAATTTACCATTACCATCTCCAGGAAATGATTGCCCATGTTCCAACCTTTCATCCTTGAAACCTAAGTGGCATGAACCACCATCATCAACACAATATTGCCTTGAAAGTTCTACAACAGCTCTGGTAGCTAGGCTTGAATATTCTGCAAACTCAGTTGCTGCTTTAGCAGCAGAGGTAGCATCCATAAATTTCATGTTCCAATTCTGCCTGCCAACAGAAAAATTACCATTACCATCTCCAGGAATTGATTACCCATGTTCCATCCTTTCATCCTTAAAGCCTAAGTGGCATGAACCACCATCATCAACACAATATTGCCTTGAAAGTTCTACAGCAGCTCTGGCATCTAGGCTTGCATATTCTGCAAACTCAGCTGCTGCTTGAGCAGTAGAGGTAGCATCCATAAATTTCATGTTCCAATTCTGCCTGCCAACAGAAAATTTACCATTACCATCTCCAGGAAATGATTGCCCATGTACCAACCTTTCATCCTTGAAACCTAAGTAGCATGAACCACCATCATCAACACAATATTGCCGTGAAAGTTCTACAACAGCTCTGGCAGCTAGGCTTGCATATTCTGCAAACTCAGCCGCTGCTTGAGCAGCAGAGGTAGCATCCATAAATTTCATGTTCCAATTCTGCCTGCCAACAGAAAATTTACCATTACCATCTCCAGGAAATGATTGCCCATGTTCCAACCTTTCATCCTTGAAACCTAAGTAGCATGAACCACCATCATCAACACAATATTGCCGTGAAAGTTCTACAACAGCTCTGGCAGCTAGGCTTGCATATTCTGCAAACTCAGCCACTGCTTGAGCAGCAGAGTTAGCATCCTAAAATTTCATGTTCCTATTCTGCCTGCCAACAGAAAAATTACCATTAACATCTCCAGGAAATGATTGCCCACGTTCCAACCTTTCATCTTTGAAACCTAAGTGGCATGGACCACCATCATCAGCACAATATTGCCTTTAAAGTTCTACAACAGCTCTGGCAGCGAGGCTTGCATGTTCTGCAAACTCAGCCGCTGCTTGAGCAGTAGAGGTAGCATCCTTAAATTTCATGTTCCAATTCTGCCTGCCAATAGAAAAATTACCATTATCATCTCCAGGAAATGATTGCCCATGTTCCAACCTTTCATCCTTGAAACCTAAGTGGCATGAACCACCATCATCAGCACAATATTGCCTTGAAAGTTCTACAACAGCTCTGGCAGCTAGGCTTGCATGTTCTGCAAACTCAGCCGCTGCTTGAGCAGCAGAGGTAGCATCCATAAATTTCATGTTCCAATTCTGCCTGCCAACAAAAAAATTACCATTACCATCTCCAGGAAATGATTGCCCTTGTTCCAACCTTTCATCCTTGAAACCTAAGTGGCATGAACCACCACCATCAACACAATATTGCCTTTAAAGTTCAACAACAGCTCTGGCAGAAAGGCTTGCATGTTCTGCAAACTCTGCCGCTGCTTGAGCAACAAAGGTAGCGTCCTTAAATTTCATGTTCCAATTCTGCCTGCCAACAGAAAATTTACCATTACCATCTCCAGGAAATGATTGCCCATGTTCCAACCTTTCATCCTTGAAACCTAAGTGACATGAACCACCATCATCAACACAATATTGCCTTGAATGTTCTACAACAGCTCTGGCATCTAGGCTTGCATATTCTTCAAACTCAGCCGCTGCTTGAGCAGTAGAGGTAGAATCCTTATATTTCATGTTCAAATTCTGCATGCCAACAGAAAAATTACCATTACCATATCCAGGAAATGATTGCCCGTTTTCTAACCTTTTATCCTTAAAGCCTAAGTGGCATGAACCACCATCATCAACACAATATTGCCTTGAAAGTTCTACAGCAGCTCTGGCATCTAGGCTTGCATATTCTGCAAACTCAGCCGCTACTTGAGCAGCAGAGGTAGCATCCATAAATTTCATGTTCCAATTCTGCCTGCCAACAGAAAATTTACCATTATCATCTCCAGGAAATGATTGCCCATGTTCCAACCTTTCATCCTTGAAACCTAAGTGGCATGAACCACCACCATCAACACAATATTGCCTTTAAAGTTCAACAACAGCTCTGGCAGCAAGGCTTGCATGTTCTGCAAACTCTGCCGCTGCTTGAGCAACAAAGGTAGCATCCTTAAATTTCATGTTCCAATTCTGCCTGCCAACAGAAAAATTACCATTACCATCTCCAGGAAATGATTGCCCATGTTCCAACCTTTCATCCTTGAAACCTAAGTGGCATGAACCACCATCATCAACACAATATTGCCTTGAAAGTTCTACAACAGCTCTGGTAGCTAGGCTTGAATATTCTGCAAACTCAATCGCTGCTTTAGCAGCAGAGGTAGCATCCATAAATTTCATGTTCCAATTCTGCCTGCCAACAGAAAAATTACCATTACCATCTCCAGGAATTGATTACCCATGTTCCAACCTTTCATCCTTAAAGCCTAAGTGGCATGAACCACCATCATCAACACAATATTGCCTTGAAAGTTCTACAGCAGCTCTGGCATCTAGGCTTGCATATTCTGCAAACTCAGCCGCTGCTTGAGCAGCAGAGGTAGCATCCATAAATTTCATGTTCCAATTCTGCCTGCCAACAGAAATAAATTACCATTACCATCTCCAGGAAATGATTGCCCATGTTCCAACCTTTCATCCTTGAAACCTAAGTGGCATGAACCACCATAATCAACACAATATTACCTTGAAAGTTCTACAACAGCTCTGGCAGCTAGGCTTGAATATTCTGCAAACTCAGCCACTGTTGTAGCAGCAGAGGTAGCATCCATAAATTTCATGTTCCAATTCTGCCTGCCAACAGAAAAATTACCATTACCATCTCCAGGAAATGATTGCCTATGTTCCAACCTTTCATCCTTGAAACCTAAGTGGCATGAACCACCATCATCAACACAATATTGCCTTGAAAGTTCTACAACAGCTCTGGCATCTAGGCTTGCATATTCTGCAAACTCAGCCGCTGCTTGAGCAGCAGAGGTAGCATCCATAAATTTCATGTTCCAATTCTGCCTGCCAACAGAAAAATTACCATTACCATCTCCAGGAAATGATTGCCCATGTTCCAACCTTTCATCCTTAAAGCCTAAGTGGCATGAACCACCATCATCAACACAATATTGCCTTGAAAGTTCTACAACAGCTCTGGCAGCTAGGCTTGAATATTCTGCAAACTCAGCCGCTGCTTGAGCAGCAGAGGTAGCATCCATAAATTTCATGTTCCAATTCTGCCTGCCAACAGAAAAATTACCATTACCATCTCTAGGAAACGATTGCCCATGTTCCAACCTTTCATCCTTGAAACCTAAGTGGCATGAACCACCATCATCAACACAATATTGCCTTGAAAGTTCTAGAATAGCTCTGGCTCTAGGCTTGCATATTCTGCAAACTCAGCCGCTGCTTGAGCAGTAGAGGTAGCATCCTTAAATTTCATGTTCCAATTCTGCCTGCCAACAGAAAAATTACCATTACCATCTCCAGGAAATGATTGCCCTTGTTCCAACCTTCATCCTTGAAACCTAGGTGGCATGAACCACCACCATCAACACAATATTGCCTTTAAAGTTCAACAACAGCTCTGGCAGCTAGGCTTGCATGTTCTGCAAACTCAGCCGCTGCTTGAGCAGCAGAGGTAGCATCCATAAATTTCATATTCCAATGTTGCCTGCCAACAGAAAAATTACCATTACCATCTCCAGGAAATGATTGCCCATCTTCCAACCTTTCATCCTTGAAACCTAAGTGGCATGAACCACCATCATCAACACAATATTGCCTTTAAAGTTCTACAACAGCTCTGGCAGCTAGGCTTGAATATTCTGCAAACTCAGCCGCTGCTTGAGCAGCAGAGGTAGCATCCATAAATTTCATGTTCCAATTCTGCCTGCCAACAGAAAAATTACCATTACCATCTCCAGGAAATGATTGCCCATGTTCCAACCTTTCATCCTTGAAACCTAAGTGGCATGAACCACCATCATCAACACAATATTGCCTTGAAAGTTCTAGAACAGCTCTGGCTCTAGGCTTGCATATTCTGCAAACTCAGCCGCTGCTTGAGCAGTAGAGGTAGCATCCTTAAATTTCATGTTCCAATTCTGCCTGCCAACAGAAAAATTACCATTACCATCTCCAGGAAATGATTGCCCTTGTTCCAACCTTCATCCTTGAAACCTAGGTGGCATGAACCACCACCATCAACACAATATTGCCTTTAAAGTTCAACAACAGCTCTGGCAGCTAGGCTTGCATGTTCTGCAAACTCAGCCGCTGCTTGAGCAGCAGAGGTAGCATCCATAAATTTCATATTCCAATGTTGCCTGCCAACAGAAAAATTACCATTACCATCTCCAGGAAATGATTGCCCATCTTCCAACCTTTCATCCTTGAAACCTAAGTGGCATGAACCACCATCATCAACACAATATTGCCTTTAAAGTTCTACAATAGCTATGGCAGCTAGGCTTGCATGTTCTGCAAACTCAGCCGTTGTTTGAGCAGCAGAGGTAGCATCCCTAAATTTCATGTTCCAATTCTGCCTGCCAACAGAAAAATTACCATTACCATCTCCAGGAAATGATTGCCCATGTTCCAACCTTTCATCCTTGAAACCTAAGTGGCATGAACCACCATCATCAACACAATATTGCCTTGAAAGTTCTACAACAGCTCTGGCATCTAGGCTTGCATATTCTTCAAACTCAGCCGCTGCTTGAGCAGTAGAGGTAGCATCCTTATATTTCATGTTCTAATTCTGCCTGCCAACAGAAAAATTACCATTACCATATCCAGGAAATGATTGCCCGTTTTCTAAACTTTTATCCTTGAAACCTAAGTGGCATGAACCACCATCATCAACACAATATTGCCTTTAAAGTTCAACAACAGCTCTGGAAGCTAGGCTTGCATGTTCTACAAACTCAGCCGCTGCTTGAACAACAGAGGTAGCATCCTTAAATTTCAGGTTCCAATTCTGCCTGCCAACAGAAAATTTACCATTACCATCTCAGGAAATGATTGCCCATGTTCCAACCTTTTATCCTTGAAACCTAAGTGGCATGAACCACCATCATCAACACAATATTGCCTTTAAAGTTCTACAACAGCTCTGGCAGCTAGGCTTGCATGTTCTGCAAACTCAGCCGCTGCTTGAGCAGCAGAGGTAGCATCCATAAATTTCATGTTCCAACTCTGCCTGCCAACTGAAACATTACCATTACCATCTCCAGGAAATGATTGCCCATGTTCCAACCTTTTATCCTTGAAACCTAAGTGGCATAAACTGCCATCATCAACACAATATTGCCTTGAAAGTTCTACAACAGCTCTGGCAGCTAGGCTTGAATATTCTACAAACTCAGCCGCTACTTGAGCAGCAGAGGTAGCATCCTTAAATTTCATGTTCCAATTCTCCCTGCCAACAGAAAAATTACCATTACTATCTCCAGGAAATGATTGCCCATGTTCCAACCTTTCATCCTTGAAACCTAAGTGGCATGAACCACCATCATCAACACAATATTGCCTTGAAAGTTCTACAACAACTCTGGCAGCTAGGTTTGCATGTTATACAAACTCAGCCGCTGCTTGAGCAGCAAAGGTAGCATCCTTAAATTTCATGTTCCAATTCTACCTGCCAACAGAAAAATTACCATTACCATCTCCAGGAAATGATTGCCCATGTTCCAACCTTACATCCTTGAAACCTAAGTGGCATGAACCACCATCATCAACACAATATTGCCTTGAAAGTTCTACAATAGCTCTGGCATCTGGGCTTGCATATTCTGCAAACTCAGCCGCTGCTTTAGCAGCAGAGGTAGCATCCATAAATTTCATGTTCCAATTCTGCCTGCCAATAGAAAAATTACCATTACCATCTCCAGGAAATGATTGCCCATGTTCCAACCTTTCATCCTTGAAACCTAAGTGGCATGAACCACCATCATCAACACAATATTGCCTTGAAAGTTCTACAACAGCTCTGGCATCTAGGCTTGCATATTCTGCAAACTCAGCCGCTGCTTGAGCAGTAGAGGTAGCATCCTTATATTTCATGTTCTAATTCTGCCTGCCAACAGAAAAATAACCATTACCATCTCCAGAAAATGATTGCCCATTTTCTAACCTTTTATCCTTGAAACCTAAGTGGCATGAACCACCACCATCAACACAATATTGCCTTTAAAGTTCAACAACAGCTCTGGCAGCAAGGCTTGCATGTTCTGCAAACTCTGCCGCTGCTTGAGCAACAAAGGTAGCATCCTTAAATTTCATGTTCCAATTCTGCCTGCCAACAGAAAAATTACCATTACCATCTCCAGGAAATGATTGCCCATGTTCCAACCTTTCATCATTGAAACCTAAGTGGCATGAACCACCATCATCAACACAATATTGCCTTTAAAGTTCTACAATAGCTATGGCAGCTAGGCTTGCATGTTCTGCAAACTCAGCCGTTGTTTGAGCAGCAGAGGTAGCATCCCTAAATTTCATGTTCCAATTCTGCCTGCCAACAGAAAAATTACCATTACCATCTCCAGGAAATGATTGCCCATGTTCCAACCTTTCATCCTTGAAACCTAAGTGGCATGAACCACCATCATCAACACAATATTGCCTTGAAAGTTCTACAACAGCTCTGGCATCTAGGCTTGCATATTCTTCAAACTCAGCCGCTGCTTGAGCAGTAGAGGTAGCATCCTTATATTTCATGTTCTAATTCTGCCTGCCAACAGAAAAATTACCATTACCATATCCAGGAAATGATTGCCCGTTTTCTAAACTTTTATCCTTGAAACCTAAGTGGCATGAACCACCATCATCAACACAATATTGCCTTTAAAGTTCAACAACAGCTCTGGAAGCTAGGCTTGCATGTTCTACAAACTCAGCCGCTGCTTGAGCAACAGAGGTAGCATCCATAAATTTCATATTCCAATGTTGCCTGCCAACAGAAAAATTACCATTACCATCTCCAGGAAATGATTGCCCATCTTCCAACCTTTCATCCTTGAAACCTAATTGGCATGAACCACCATCATCAACACAATATTGCCTTTAAAGTTCTACAATAGCTATGGCAGCTAGGCTTGCATGTTCTGCAAACTCAGCCGTTGTTTGAGCAGCAGAGGTAGCATCCCTAAATTTCATGTTCCAATTCTGCCTGCCAACAGAAAAATTACCATTACCATCTCCAGGAAATGATTGCCCATGTTCCAACCTTTCATCCTTGAAACCTAAGTGGCATGAACCACCATTATCAACACAATATTGCCTTGAAAGTTCTACAACAGCTCTGGCATCTAGGCTTGCATATTCTTCAAACTCAGCCGCTGCTTGAGCAGTAGAGGTAGCATCCTTATATTTCATGTTCTAATTCTGCCTGCCAACAGAAAAATTACCATTACCATATCCAGGAAATGATTGCCCGTTTTCTAAACTTTTATCCTTCAAACCTAAGTGGCATGAACCACCATCATCAACACAATATTGCCTTTAAAGTTCAACAACAGCTCTGGAAGCTAGGCTTGCATGTTTTACAAACTCAGCCGCTGCTTGAGCAACAGAGGTAGCATCCTTAAATTTCAGGTTCCAATTCTGCCTGCCAACAGAAAATTTACCATTACCATCTCAGGAAATGATTGCCCATGTTCCAACCTTTTATCCTTGAAACCTAAGTGGCATGAACCACCATCATCAACACAATATTGCCTTTAAAGTTCTACAACAGCTCTGGCAGCTAGGCTTGCATGTTCTGCAAACTCAGCCGCTGCTTGAGCAGCAGAGGTAGCATCCATAAATTTCATGTTCCAACTCTGCCTGCCAACTGAAACATTACCATTACCATCTCCAGGAAATGATTGCCCATGTTCCAACCTTTTATCCTTGAAACCTAAGTGGCATAAACCGCCATCATCAACACAATATTGCCTTGAAAGTTCTACAACAGCTCTGGCAGCTAGGCTTGAATATTCTACAAACTCAGCCGCTGCTTGAGCAGCAGAGGTAGCATCCTTAAATTTCATGTTCCAATTCTCCCTGCCAACAGAAAAATTACCATTACTATCTCCAGGAAATGATTGCCCATGTTCCAACCTTTCATCCTTGAAACCTAAGTGGCATGAACCACCATCATCAACACAATATTGCCTTGAAAGTTCTCCAACAACTCTGGCAGCTAGGTTTGCATGTTATACAAACTCAGCCGCTGCTTGAGCAGTAAAGGTAGCATCCATAAATTTCATGTTCCAATTCTGCCTGCCAATAGAAAAATTACCATTACCATCTCCAGGAAATGATTGCCCATGTTCCAACCTTTCATCCTTGAAACCTAAGTGGCATGAACCACCATCATCAACACAATATTGCCTTGAAAGTTCTACAACAGCTCTGGCATCTAGGCTTGCATATTCTGCAAACTCAGCCGCTGCTTGAGCAGTAGAGGTAGCATCCTTATATTTCATGTTCTAATTCTGCCTGCCAACAGAAAAATTACCATTACCATCTCCAGGAAATGATTGCCCATTTTCTAACCTTTTATCCTTGAAACCTAAGTGGCATGAACCACCATCATCAACACAATATTGCCTTTAAAGTTCAACAACAGCTCTGGAAGCTAGGCTTGCATATTCTACAAACTCAGCCGCTGCTTAAGCAACAGAGGTAGCATCCTTAAATTTCATGTTCCAATTCTGCCTGCCAACAGAAAATTTACCATTACCATCTCCAGGAAATGATTGCCCATGTTCCAACCTTTTATCCTTGAAACCTAAGTGGCATGAACCACCATCATCAACACAATATTGCCTTTAAAGTTCTACGACAGCTCTGGCAGTTAGGCTTGCATGTTCTGCAAACTCAGCCGCTGCTTGAGCAGCAGAGGTAGCATCCATAAATTTCATGTTCCAATTCTGCCTGCCAAATGAAACATTACCATTACCATCTCCAGGAAATGATTGCTCATGTTCCAACCTTTCATCCTTGAAACCTAAGTGGCATGAACCACCATCATCAACACAATATTGCCTTGAAAGTTCTACAACAGCTCTGGCAGCTAGGCTTGAATATTCTACAAACTCAGCCGCTGCTTGAGCAGCAGAGGTAGCATCCTTAAATTTCATGTTCCAATTCTACCTGCTAACAGAAAAATTACCATTACTATCTCCAGGAAATGATTGCCCATGTTCCAACCTTTCATCCTTGAAACCTAAGTGGCATGAACCACCATCATCAACACAATATTGCCTTGAAAGTTCTACAATAGCTCTGGCATCTAGGCTTGCATATTCTTCAAACTCAGCCGCTGCTTTAGCAGCAGAGGTAGCATCCATAAATTTCATGTTCCAATTCTGCCTGCCAACAGAAAAATTACCATTACCATCTCCAGGAAATGATTGCCCATGTTCAAACCTTTCATCCGTGAAACCTAAGTGGCATGAACCACCATCATCAACACAATATTGCCTTGAAAGTTCTACAACAGCTCTGGCAGCTAGGCTTGAATATTCTGCAAACTCAGCCGCTGCTTGAGCAGCAGAGGTAGCATCCATAAATTTCATGTTCCAATTCTGCCTGCCAATAGAAAAATTACCATTACCATCTCCAGGAAATGATTGCCCATGTTCCAACCTTTCATCCTTGTAACCTAAGTGGCATGGACCACCATCATCAACACAATATTGCCTTGAAAGTTCTACAACAGCTCTGGCAGCTAGGCTTGAATATTCTGCAAACTCAGCCGCTGCTTGAGCAGCAGAGGTAGCATCCATAAATTTCATGATCCAATTTTGCCTGCCAACAGAAACAAATTACCATTACCATCTCCAGGAAATGATTTCCCATGTTCCAACCTTTCATCCTTGAAACCTAAGTGGCATGAACCACCATCATCAACACAATATTGCCTTGAAAGTTCTACAATAGCTCTGGCATCTGGGCTTGCATATTCTGCAAACTCAGCCGCATCTTGAGCAGCAGAGGTAGCATCCATAAATTTCATGTTCCAATTCTGCCTGCCAACAGAAAAATTACCATTACCATCTCCAGGAAATGATTGCCCATGTTCCAACCTTTCATCCTTGAAACCTAAGTGGCATGAACCACCATCATCAACACAATATTGCCTTTAAAGTTCTACAATAGCTCTGGCAGCGAGGCTTGCATGTTTTGCAAACTCAGCCGCTGCTTGAGCAGCAGAGGTAGCATCCATAAATTTCATGTTCCAACTCTGCCTGCCAACAGAAAAAAATTACCATTACCATCTCCAGGAAATGATTGCCCATGTTCCAACCTTTCATCCTTGAAACCTAAGTGGCATGAACCACGATCATCAACACAATATTGCCTTGAAAGTTCTACAACAGCTCTGGCAGCTAGGCTTGAATATTCTGCAAACTCAGCCGCTGCTTGAGCAGCAGAGGTAGCATCCATAAATTTCATGTTCCAATTCTGCCTGCCAACAGAAAAATTACCATTACCATCTCCAGGAAATGATTGCCCATGTTCCAACCTTTCATCCTTAAAACCTAGGTGGCATGAACCACCATCATCAACACAATATTGCCTTGAAAGTTCTATAACAGCTCTGGCAGCTAGGCTTGAATATTCTGCAAACTCAGCCGCTGCTTGAGCAGCAGAGGTAGCATCCATAAATTTCATGTTCCAATTTTGCCTGCCAACAGAAAAATTACCATTACCTTCTCCAGGAAATGATTGCCCATGTTCCAACCTTTCATCCTTGAAACCTAAGTGGCATGAACCACCATCATCAACACAATATTGCCTTGAAAGTTCTAGAACAGCTCTGGCAGCTAAGCTTGCATGTTCTGCAATCTCAGCCGCTGCTTGAGCAGCAGAGGTAGCATCCTTAAATTTCATGTTCCAATTCTGCCTGCCAACAGAAAAGTTACCATTACCATCTCCAGGAAATGATTGCCCTTGTTCCAACCTTCATCCTTGAAACCTAAGTGGCATGAACCACCACCATCAACTAAATATTGCCTTTAAAGTTCAACAACAGCTCTGGCAGCTAGGCTTGCATGTTCTGCAAACTTAGCCGCTGCTTGAGCAGCAGAGGTAGCATCCATAAATTTCATATTCCAATGTTGCCTGCCAACAGAAAAATTACCATTACCATCTCCAGGAAATGATTGCCCATCTTCCAACCTTTCATCCTTGAAACCTAAGTGGCATGAACCACCATCATCAACACAATATTGCCTTTAAAGTTCTACAATAGTTATGGCAGCTAGGATTGCATGTTCTCTAAACTCAGCCGTTGTTTGTGCAGCAGAGGTAGCATCCCTAAATTTCATGTTCCAATTCTGCCTGCCAACAGAAAAATTAAGATTACCATCTCCAGGAAATGATTGCCCATGTTCCAACCTTTCATCCTTGAAACCTAAGTGGCATGAACCACCATCATCAACACAATATTGCCTTGAAAGTTCTACAATAGCTCTGGCATCTAGGCTTGCATATTCTGCAAACTCAGCCGCTGCTTGAGCAGTAGAGGTAGCATCCTTATATTTTATGTTCTAATTCTGCCTGCCAACAGAAAAATTACCATTACCATCTCCAGAAAATGATTGCCCTTGTTCTAACCTTTTATCCTTGAAACCTAAGTGGCATGAACCACCATCATCAACACAATATTGCCTTTAAAGTTCAACAATAGCTCTGGAAGCTAGGCTTGCATGTTCTACAAACTCAGCCGCTGCTTGAGCAACAGAGGTAGCATCCTTAAATTTCATGTTCCAATTCTTCCTGCCAACAGAAAAATTACCATTACCATCTCCAGGAAATGATTGCCCATGTTCCAACCTTTTATCCTTGAAACCTAAGTGGCATTAACCACCATCATCAACACAATATTGCCTTTAAAGTTCTACAACAGCTCTGGCAGCTAGGCTTGCATGTTCTACAAACTCAGTCGCTGCTTGAGCAGCAGAGGTAGCATCCATAAATTTCATGTTCCAATTCTGCCTGCCAACTGAAACATTACCATTACCATCTCCAGGAAATGATTGCCCATGTTCCAACCTTTCATCCTTGAAACCTAAGTGGCATGAACCACCATCATCAACACAATATTGCCTTGAAAGTTCTACAACAGCTCTGGCAGCTAGGGTTGAATATTCTACAAACTCAGCCGCTGCTTGAGCAGCAGAGGTAGCATCCATAAATTTCATGTTCCAATTCTACCTGCCTACAGAAAAATTACCATTACTATCTCCAGGAAATGATTGCCCATGTTCCAACCTTTCATCCTTGAAACCTAAGTGGCATGAACCACCATCATCAGTACAATATTGCCTTGAAAGTTCTACAATAGCTCTGGCATCTGGGCTTGCATATTCTGTAAACTCAGCCGCTGCTTGAGCAGCAGAGGTAGCATCCATAAATTTCATGTTCCAATTCTGCTTGCCAACAGAAAAATTACCATTACCATCTCTAGGAAATGATTGCCCATGTTCCAACCTTTCATCTTTGAAACCTAAGTGGCATGGACCACCATCATCAACACAATATTGCCTTGAAAGTTCTACAACAGCTCTGGCAGCTAGGCTTGAATATTCTGCAAACTCAGCCGCTGCTTGAGCAGCAGAGGTAGCATCCATAAATTTCATGTTCCAATTCTGCCTGCCAACAGAAAAATTACCATTACCATCTCCAGGAAATTATTGCCCATGTTCCAACATTTCATCCTTGAAACCTAAGTGGCATGAACCACCATCATCAACACAATATTGCCTTGAAAGTTCTACAACAGCTCTGGCATCTAAGCTTGCATATTTTGCAAACTCAGCCGCTGCTTGAGCAGTAGAGGTAGCATCCTTAAATTTCATGTTCCAATTCTGCCTGCCAACAGAAAAATTACCATTACCATCTCCAGGAAATGATTGCCCTTGTTCCAACCTTTCATCCTTGAAACCTAAGTGGCATGAACCACCACCATCAACATAATATTGCCTTTAAAGTTCAACAACAGCTCTGGCAGCTAGGCTTGCATGTTCTGCAAACTCAGCTGCTGCTTGAGCAGCAGAGGTAGCATCCTTAAATTTCATGTTCCAATGTTGCCTGCCAATAGAAAAATTACCATTACCATCTACAGGAAATGATTGCCCATGTTCCAACCTTTCATCCTTGAAACCTAAGTGGCATGAACCACCATCATCAGTACAATATTGCCTTGAAAGTTCTACAATAGATCTGGCATCTGGGCTTGTATATTCTGTAAACTCAGCCGCTGCTTGAGCAGCAGAGGTAGCATCCATAAATTTCATGTTCCAATTCTGCTTGCCAACAGAAAAATTACCATTACCATCTCTAGGAAATGATTGCCCATGTTCCAACCTTTCATCCTTGAAACCTAAGTGGCATGGACCACCATCATCAACACAATATTGCCTTGAAAGTTCTACAACAGCTCTGGCAGCTAGGCTTGAATATTCTGCAAACTCAGCCGCTGCTTGAGCAGCAGAGGTAGCATCCATAAATTTCATGTTCCAATTCTGCCTGCCAACAGAAAAATTACCATTACCATCTCCAGGAAATGATTGCCCATGTTCCAACATTTCATCCTTGAAACCTAAGTGGCATGAACCACCATCATCAACACAATATTGCCTTGAAAGTTCTACAACAGCTCTGGCATCTAGGCTTGCATATTTTGCAAACTCAACCGCTGCTTGAGCAGTAGAGGTAGCATCCTTAAATTTCATGTTCCAATTCTGCCTGCCAACAGAAAAATTACCATTACCATCTCCAGGAAATGATTGCCCTTGTTCCAACCTTTCATCCTTGAAACCTAAGTGGCATGAACCACCACCATCAACATAATATTGCCTTTAAAGTTCAACAACAGCTCTGGCAGCTAGGCTTGCATGTTCTGCAAACTCAGCTGCTGCTTGAGCAGCAGAGGTAGCATCCTTAAATTTCATGTTCCAATGTTGCCTGCCAATAGAAAAATTACCATTACCATCTACAGGAAATGATTGCCCATGTTCCAACCTTTCATCCTTGAAACCTAAGTGGCATGAACCACCATCATCAACACAATATTGCCTTGAAAGTTCTACAATAGATCTGGCATCTGGGCTTGCATATTCTGTAAACTCAGCCGCTGCTTGAGCAGCAGAGGTAGCATCCATAAATTTCATGTTCCAATTCTGCTTGCCAACAGAAAAATTACCATTACCATCTCCAGGAAATGATTGCCCATGTTCCAACCTTTCATCCTTGAAACCTAAGTGGCATGGACCACCATCATCAACACAATATTGCCTTGAAAGTTCTACAACAGCTCTGGCAGCTAGGCTTGAATATTCTGCAAACTCAGCCGCTGCTTGAGCAGCAGAGGTAGCATCCATAAATTTCATGTTCCAATTCTGCCTGCCAACAGAAAAATTACCATTACCATCTCCAGGAAATGATTGCCCATGTTCCAACATTTCATCCTTGAAACCTAAGTGGCATGAACCACCATCATAAACACAATATTGCCTTGAAAGTTCTACAACAGCTCTGGCATCTAGGCTTGCATATTTTGCAAACTCAGCCGCTGCTTGAGCAGTAGAGGTAGCATCCTTAAATTTCTTGTTCCAATTCTGCCTGCCAACAGAAAAATTACCATTACCATCTCCAGGAAATGATTGCCCTTGTTCCAACCTTTCATCCTTGAAACCTAAGTGGCATGAACCACCACCATCAACATAATATTGCCTTTAAAGTTCAACAACAGCTCTGGCAGCTAGGCTTGCATGTTCTGCAAACTCAGCTGCTGCTTGAGCAGCAGAGGTAGCATCCTTAAATTTCATGTTCCAATGTTGCCTGCCAATAGAAAAATTACCATTACCATCTACAGGAAATGATTGCCCATGTTCCAACCTTTCATCCTTGAAACCTAAGTGGCATGAACCACCATCATCAACACAATATTGCCTTTAAAGTTCTACAACAGCTATGGCAGCTAGGCTTGCATGTTCTGCAAACTCAGCCGTTGTTTGAGTAGCAGAGGTAGCATCCCTATATTTCATGTTCCAATTCTGCCTGCCAACAGAAAAATTACCATTACCATCTCCAGGAAATGATTGCCCTTGTTCCAACCTTTCATCCTTGAAACGTAAGTGGCACGTACCACCACCATCAACAAAATATTGCCTTTAAAGTTCAACAACAGCTCTGGCAGCTAGGCTTGCATGTTCTGCAAACTCAGCCGCTGCTTGAGCAATAGAGGTAGCATCCTTAAATTTCATGTTCCAATTCTGCCTGCCAACAGAAATGTTTCCATTACCATCTCTAGGAAATGATTGCCCATGTTCCAACCTTGAAAACTAAGTGTCATGAACCACTATCATCAAGACAATATTGCCTTGAAAGTTCTACAACAGCTCTGGCAGCTAGGCTTGCATGTTCTGCAAACTCAGCCGCTGCTTGAGCAGCAGAGGTAGCATCTATAAATTTCATGTTCCAATTCTGCCTGCCAACAGAAAAATTACCATTACCATCTCCAGGAAATGATTGCCCATGTTCCATCCTTTCATCCTTGAAAACTAAGTGGCATGAACCACCATCATCAACACAATATTGCCTTGAAAGTTCTACAACAGCTATGGCAGCTAGGCTTGAATATTCTGCAAACTCAGCCGCTGCTTGAGCAGCAGAGGTAGCATCAATAAATTTCATGTTCCAATTCTGCGTGCCAACAGAAAAATTACCATTACCATCTCCAGGAAATGATTTCCCATGTTCCAACCTTTCATCCTTGAAGCCTAAGTGGCATGAACCACCATCATCAACACAATATTGCCTTGAAAGTTCTACAACAGCTCTGGCATCTAGGCTTGCATATTCTGCA
The DNA here is from genome assembly GCF_000390325.3 of Nicotiana tomentosiformis. Classification (NCBI taxonomy): domain Eukaryota; kingdom Viridiplantae; phylum Streptophyta; class Magnoliopsida; order Solanales; family Solanaceae; genus Nicotiana; species Nicotiana tomentosiformis. The sequence goes on along the minus strand of NW_027174726.1, from coordinate 3,156 downwards.
AACTCAGCCGCTGCTTGAGCAGTAGAGGTAGCATCCTTAAATTTCATGTTCTAATTCTGCCTGCCAATAGAAAAATTACCATTACCATCTCCAGGAAATGATTGCCCTTGTTCCAACCTTTCATCCTTCAAACCTAAGTGGCATGAACCACCATCATCAACACAATGTTGCCTAGAAAGTTCTACAACAGCTCTGGCATCTAGGCTTGCATATTCTGCAAATTCAGCCGCTGCTTGAGCAGCAGAGGTACCATCCATAAATTTCATGTTCCAATTCTGCCTGCCAATAGAAAAATTGCCATTACCATCTCCAGGAAATGATTGCCCAAGTTCCTACCTTTCATCCTTGAAACCTAAGTGGCATGAACCACCATCATCAACATAATATTGCCTTGAAAGTTCTACAATAGCTCTGGCATCTAGGCTTGAATATTCTGCAAACTCAGCCGCTGCTTGAGCAGCAGAGGTAGAATCCATAAATTTCATGTTCCAATTCTGTCTGCTAATCGAAAAATTACCATTACCATCTCCAGGAAATGATTGCCCATGTTCCAACCTTTCATACTTAAAACCTAAGTGGCATGAACCACCATCATCAACACAATATTGCCTTGAAAGTTCCACAACAGCTCTGGCATCTAGGCTTGCATGTTCTGCAAACTCGGCCGCTGCTTGAGCAGCAGAGGTAGCATCCTTTAATTTCATGTTCCAATTCTACCTGCCAACAGAAAATTTACAATAACCATCTCCAGGAAATGATTGCCCATGTTCCAACCTTTCATCCTTGAAACCTAAGTGGCATGAACCACCATCATCAACACAATATTGCCTTGAAAGTTCTACAACAGCTCTGGCATCTAGGCTTGCATATTCTGCAAACTCAGCCGCTGCTTGAGGAGCAGAGGTAGCATCCATAAATTTCATGTTCCAATTCTGCCTGCCAACAGAAAAATTACCATTACCATCTCCAGGAAATGATTGCCAATTTTCCAACCTTTCATCCTAGAAACCTAAGTGGCATGAACCACCATCATCAACACAATATTGCCTTGAAAGTTCTACAACAGCTCTGGCAGCTAGGCTTGAATATTCTGCAAACTCAGCAGCTGCTTGAGCAGCAGAGGTAGCATCCATAAATTTCATATTCCAATTCTGCCTGCCAATAGAAAAATTACCATTACCATCTCCAGGAAATGATTGCCCATGTTCCTACCTTTCATCCTTGAAACCTAAGTGGCATGAACCACCATCATCAACACAATATTGCCTTGAAAGTTCTACAACAGCTCTGGCATCTAGGCTTGCATATTCTGCAAACTCAGCCGCTGCTTGAGCAGCAGAGGTAGCATCCTTAAATTTCATGTTCCAATTCTGCCTGCCAACAGAAAAATTACCATTACCAGCTCTAGGAAATGATTGCCCATGTTCCAACCTTTCATCCTTGAAACCTAAGTGGCATGAACCACCATCATCAACAAAATATTGCCTTGAAAGTTCTACAACAGCTCTGGCAGCTAAGCTTGCATGTTCTGCAATCTCAGCCGCTGCTTGAGCAGCAGAGGTAGCATTCTTAAATTTCATGTTCCAATTCTGCCTGCAAATAGAAAAATTACCATTCACATCTCTAGGAAATGATTGCCCATGTTCAAACCTTTCATCCTTGAAACCTAAGTGGCATGAACCACCTTCATCAACTCAATATTGCCTTGAAAGTTCTTCAACAACTCTGGCAGCTAGGCTAGAATATAATGCAAACTCAGCCGCTGCTTGAGCAGTAGAGGTAGCATCCTAAAAGTTTATGTTCCAATTTCGCCTGCCAACAGAAAAATTACCATTACCATCTCTAGGAAATGATTGCCCATGTTCCAACCTTTCATCCTTAAAAGCTAAGTGGCATGAACTACCATCATCAACACAATATTGCCTTTAAAGTTCTACAACAGCTATGGCAGCTAGGCTTGCATGTTCTGCAAACTCAGCCGCTGTTTGAGCAGCAGAGGTAGCATCCCTAAATTTCATGTTCCAATTCTGCCTGCCAACAGAAAAATTACCATTACCATCTCCAGGGAAATGATTGCCCATGTTCCAACCTTTCATCCTTGAAACCTAAGTGGCATGAACCACCATCGTCAACACAATATTGCCTTGAAAGTTCTACAACAGCTCTGGCAGCTAGGCTTGCATATTCTGCAAACTCAGCCGCTGCTTGAGCAGCAGAGGTAGCATCCATAAATTTCATGTTCTAATTCTGCCTGCCAACAGAAAAATTACCATTACCATCTCCAGGAAATGATTGCCCATGTTCCAACCTTTCATCCTTGAAACCTAAGTGGCATGAACCACCATCATCAACACAATATTGCTTTGAAAGTTCTACAACAGCTCTGACAGCTAGACTTGCATGTTCTGCAAACTCAGCCGCTGCTTGAGCAGCAGAGGTAGCATCCATAAATTTCATGTTCCAATTTTGCCTGCCAACAGAAAAATTACCATTACCATCTCTAGGAAATGATTGCCCATGTTCCAACCTTTCATCCTTGAAACCTAAGTGGCATGAACGACCATCATCAACACAATATTACCTTGAAAGTTCTACAACAGCTCTGGTAGCTAGGCTTGCATATTCTGCAAACTCAGTCGCTGCTTGAGCAGCAGAGGTAGCATCCATAAATTTCATGTTCCAATTCTGCCTGCCAATAGAAAAATTACCATTACCATCTCCAGGAAATGATTGCCCATGTTCCAACCTTTCATCCTTGAAACCTAAGTGGCATGAACCACCATGGTCAACACAATATTGCCTTGAAAGTTCTACAACAGCTCTGGCAGCTAGGCTTGCATATTCTGCAAACTCAGCCGCTGCTTGAGCAGCAGAGGTAGCATCCATAAATTTCAAGTTCCAATTCTGCCTGCCAACAGAAAAATTACCATTACCATCTCCAGGAAATGATTGCCCATGTTCCAACCTTTCATCCTTGAAACCTAAGTGGCATGAACCACCATCATCAACACAATATTGCCTTTAAAGTTCTACAACAGCTCTGGCAGCTAGGCTTGCATGTTCTGCAAACTCAGCCGCTGCTTGAGCAGTTGAGGTAGCATCCTTAAATTTCATGTTCCAATTCTGCCTGCCAACAGAAATGTTTCCATTACCATC